>NW_027518243.1:0-300000 GCF_023851605.1 Tamandua tetradactyla
GATGGAGAAGGACCTCAGCACATGAGGAAAACACGAGGATGGAGAGAGACCTCAGCACACAAAGGAGATACATGAGGATGGAGTGGAACCTTGTCAAATGCAGAAGCACAGGAGGATGGTGAGGGACCTTGTAAATGTAGAAGCACACGAGGATGTAGAGGGAATCCCTACAGCTACTTCAGGGGCTGGCTCTGCTGCTCTGTGGACAGGGAGGAAAAGCAGGCAGCAGGGGTCTACATGCAGCACCCGGTCTCTGGGGTGCAGCGACATGTCCACTCGCAGGGTCCAGCACCTCCCAGACAGCAACATCCTGCATTACACCTTGCATGCCTGAACCATCTGAGTGCTTCCTGTCTCTGCACTGAACGCTGACGAACACAGCAAGGAGACACACCAGACCCGAAAGTCTCTGGAGGCCAAAAAAACCCACTGATGATGATCTGAAGCTAGACCAGGTCAACCTTCCCCAACTGAACATCCCTGGTCCACACCAAGCGAGGCCTGAGCCGGCAGCTTGCATCATGACTGCCACAGATCCCACCACAAAGACCCCTCCCCTGGCAATGCACCAAATTGCCACTAATACTCCAGTTCTGCTCCTGTGGGTGCCTGTGTTAACCCATTACATAAGACACAGCCCTTTTCTGATTAGTCTTTAAAACTTCATAGAAAATTTCATTACATCATATGACAGAATATTTTCCACTGTATTTTAATTTACCAACATGCTGACCTTGGTCAGTTATAACTTTCATATGCCAGAACGTATCACTATTGTCAGGGGCCAAAAATTAAATCAGGCTCCTCCCTCCCCGGGCTCCCTCCTACCCGGGCTCCTTCCTCTCCAGTATCCTCCCACCCTGGGCCCCTTCCTCCCTAGGCTCCTCCCTTTCTCGGATCCTCTGTCCCCAGCCTCCTCCCTGCCTGGACAGTGTGCCCGGTGGCCTCCCCTGGCCGGCCCCTTCTCTCCAGTGTCCTACAGACTCTAGCCTCTGCAGGCACCCTCCTGCCTTCTCTCCCATGACCTTTCTTCCCCATGAGGCCTCTGGTCAAAGCACAGGACCCATTCTGAGCCGGCTGGGCCACACCTCCATTGAGGTGGCTTCATCAGAAGCTCCTACTGACAATGGGCACACACCACACGAGCAGACTGCGTTGCAGAACATGTTTTTCCGGGGTGCACAGAGCCCGAGCCACCCCATGTGCTCAACAGGGCTCTACAGGTTGAAAGGAAAGGACAACAGACAAGAGCTAGAAGCTGCCTGAAGAAGCAGAGATCTCTGGTGGGGCAACAATGTGGATACCTGTCATGACAGGACTAGTGTAATCTTGGCTTGCAACTGCACTTTTTCTCTCCCTCAGGATCTAAAAGGCAGGTGGATAGAACACAATGATAATTCAGTGGTTTGGGACTCAATCCACACATAACGTGAGACAAGAACTACATAAAGGTGGGGGGCTGGAGGGGTATAGCAACACAGTTTGCATTACTACTGGAGTTGGTGTCAAAGTAAACAAGACTGCTAGTGCTTAAGGACCTTAAAGTTAAGCCCCGGTAACTACAAACAAAGCATCAGAGAAAATCAAGCTCAGGGAGACAGAAATTAGAGTACAAGTTGCAGGGGCAGGGTGTGGGGTGAAGGGTGGGACAGGGAGGTAAGGCACAGCATAAAAGCAGGGCAAGAAACAAGAAAAGAAGAACTGAAAAATTCTCCTCTGTTAAACAAAACCTAAGCTAGAAGTCCACAAAAGGCTGAACTGAATGTCAAAGAACAGCCAGACAACAAATTCATCCAGCAAGAAAACCCTAGGTAAAAGAAGTGTAAACAATCTCCAGAATAAACTAATTAAGGTAATTAAATGCCTAGACACCAGGAAAAAATAACAAATCGCACCAGGAAAACTGAACATATGGCCCAGTCAAAGGAACAAACCAACACTTCAAATGAGATACAGGAGTTGAAACAATTAATTCAGAATACATGAACAGACATCAAAAACCTCATCAAAAATCAAATCAATGAATTGATGGAGGATATAAGAAAGGCAAGGAATGAACAAAAAGAAGAAATTGAAGTTCTGAAAAAATATATCACAGAACTTATGGGAATGAAAGGCACAGTAGAAGAGATGAAAAAAATAATGGAAAATCACAATGGTAGATTTCGAGAAGCAGAACACAGGATTAGTGAACTGGAGGACAGGACATCTGAAATTCAACAATCCGATGAAAATATAGGGAAAAATGGAAAAAAATATGAGAAAGGACTCAGGGAATTGAATGACAATATGAAGTGCACGAATATATGTGTTGTGGGTGTCCCAGAAGGAGAAGAGAAGGGAAAAGGAGGAGAAAAACTAATGGAGGAAACGATCACTAAACATTTCCCAACTCTTATGAAAGACTTAAAATTACAGATCCAAGAAGAGCAGCATATCCCAAAGAGAATAGATCCAAACAGACACACTCCAAGACACTTACTAAAATCAGAATGTCAGAGGTCAAACAGAAAGAGAGAATCTTGAAAGGAGCAAGAGAAAAGCAATTCATCACATACAAGGGAAGCCCAATTGTGGCATATTTCTCAGGGATTGGAGCCTAGTCATACTTAAAAATTGTTAATCATTTCTACCTTCTCTCCCTGCCTCTCATGTCTGTAGCCTAACTCACTGTTCTCCCTTCCCCCTCTCGTCAGAAACCTCCCGTCTCAGTAGCTTATCTCAAAACTACAAGCCTTCTTGTTATTCTGTCCTTGCCTCTAGCTATCTTCTGCCGCCCTTGCCTAGCAACTACCTTTTAGCTTGTGTAATTGGCTCTCCGAACCCCCTACCCTCTCCTCTACTCCCCCCCCCTTGTGCAACTGTATTTAACCTAAGCTCCCTGTAGCCTCGGGGTCTTTAGAGCACTTGAGCCGCTTCGGTACCTAAGCTTGTCCCATGTAACAATAAAGACGCTTTGTACTGATTAATTGGCCTCTGGCTCAAGTCCTTTAGACCCCTCGCCGCACTAGGCGAGCAGGCCCGGCTTACCACAGGTTATATCCCAGCGAGCTCGCCCCCCGAACCACCCGAAGTCTGGAGCTGAAACCGCCCGGCTGCACAACCGGCTGAAGCTATCCCCGCACCAATAAGACTATGCATCAATTTCTCAGCAGAAACCATGGTGGCAAGAAGACAGTGGGATGATATATTTAAATTACTAAAAGAGAAAAACCACCAAGCAAGAATTCTATATCCAGTAAAATTGCCCTTCAAAAATGAGGGAGAAATTAAAATTCTTTCAGGCAAAACATCACAGAGAGAATTTGTGACCAAGAGACCAGCTCTGCAAGAAATACTCAAGGGAGCAGTAGAGATAGACACAAAAAGACAGAAGAGAGAGGTGAGGTGTAGAGAAGAGTGGAGAAAGGAAGACTATGAGTAAAATGAGTAAAAAGAAGGAAAATTAGGTAGGACATATAAAATCCAAAAGGCCAAATGGTAGAAGAAAAAGGCTACCTGTACAGTAATAACACTAAACATCAATGGATTAAACTCCCCAATGAAAACACATAGACTGGCAGAATGGATTAAAAAACTGGACCTATCTATATGCTGTCAACAGGAGACACATCTGAGACCCAAGGATAAACATAGGTTGAAAGTGAAAGGTTTGGAAAAGATATTTTATGCAAATAACAATCAGAAAAGAGCAGCAGTAGCTATTCTAATACCCAACCAATTCGACTTCAAATGTAAAACAGTGAAAAGAGTCAAAGAAGGAGACTATGTATTAATAAAAGGAACAATTCAGCAAGAAGACATAACAATCATAAATATTTATGCACCCAGCCTGAATGCACCAAAACACATGAGGCAAACAATGAAAAGAGAAATAGACGCATCTACCATAATAGTTGGAGACTTCAATTCACCACTCTGATCAATGGAGAAAACATCTCGACAGAGGATTAATAAAGAAGCAGTGAATTTGAACAACACAATAAATGAGCAAGACTTAACAGACATTTATAAAACATTATACCCCACAACAGCAGGATACATCTTTTTCTCTAGTCCTCATGGATCATTCTCAAGGATAGACCAACCATATGTGGGCTCGCAAAGCAAGTCTCAATAAATTCAAAAAGATTGAAATCATACAAAACACTTTCTCAGATCATAAAGGAATGAAGTTGGAAATCAATAATAGGCACAGTGTCAGAAAATGCACAAATATTTGGAGGCTCAACAACACACTCTTAAACAACCAGTGGGTCCAGGAAGAAATTATAAGAGAAATCAGTGAGCATCTCGAGGCAAATGAAAATGAAAACACAACATATCAAAACTTATGGGACGCAGCAAAGGCAGTGCTAAGAGGGAAATTTATTGCCCTAAATGCTTATATCAAAAAAAGAAGAAAGGGCAAAAATCGAGGAACTAATTGTCCACTTGGAAGAAGTAGAGAAAGAACAGCAAACTAACCCCAAAGCAAGCAAAAGGAACGAAATAACGAAGATCAGAGAGAAATAAAAGAAACTGAGAATGTGAAAACAATTGAGAAAATCAACAAAACCAGAAACTGGTTCAATGAGAAAATCAGTAAGATTGATGGACCCTTGGCAAGACTGACAAAAAGAAGAGAGAGGACACAAATAAATAAGATCAGAAATGGAAGAGAAGACATAACCACTGACCCCACAGAAATAAAGGAAATAATGACAGGATACTACGAACAACTTTATGCTAATAAATACAACAATGGAGATGAAATGGACAACTTTCTAGAAAGGCATGAACAACCAACACTGACTCGAGAAGAAATAGACAACCCCAAAAACCAATCACAAGTAAAGAAATTGAATCAGTCATTAAGAAGCTTCCCCAAAAGAAAAGTACAGGACCAGATGTCTTCACATGTGAATTTTACCAAACATTCCAGAATCTTTCTAGGAAGCCAACATCCCCCTCACACCAAAGCCAGACAAAGATATACAAAAAAAGAAAACTGCAGACCAATCTCTCTAATGAATATATAGATGCCAAAAATCCTCACCAAAACTTTAGCAAATCGAATCCAGCAACACATTAGAAGAATTACACATCATGACCAAGTAGGATTCATCCCAGGTATGCAAGGAGGGTTCAACACAAGAAAACCACATCAATGAATCAAAGCAGAAAAACCACATGATCACCTGGATTGATGCAGAAAAGGCATTTGACAAAATTCAACATACTCTTCCGTTCAAGACACTTCAAAGGATAGGAATAGAAGGGAACTTCCTCAAAATGATAGAGGGAATATATGAAAAACCCACAGCTAACAACATTCCCAATGGGGAAAAACTGAAAACTTTCCACCTAAGATTAGGAACAAGACAAGGATGTCCACTGTCACCACTGTTATTCAACACTGTGTTGGAAGTTCTAGCCAGAGCAATTAGACAAAAGAAAGAAACACAAGGCATCAAAATTGGAAAGGAAGAAGTAAAATTCTCACTGTTTGCAGATGATATGATACTCTATGACCAACACCCTGAAAAATCCACAGCAAAACTACTGCAGCTAAGAAATGAGTACAGCGAAGTGGCAGGTTACAAGATTAACACTCAAAAATCTGTAGTATTTCTATACACTAGTAATGAACAATCTAAGGGGGAAATCAAAAAAAGAATTCCATTTACAACAGCAACCAAAAGAATAAAATACCTAGGAATAAATTTAACTAAAAAGACATAAGGCCTATACAGAGAAAACTACAAGGAATTGTTAAAAAAAAAATCACAGAACGCCTAAATAGATGGAAGGGCATACTGTGTTCATGGATTGGAAGGCTAAGTATAGTTAAGATGTCAATTCAACATAAATTGATTTACAGATTCAATGCAATACCAATTAAAATCCAAAAAAAACCTTACTTTTCAGAAACAGAAAAACCAATAACCAAATTTTTTCAGGAAAGGCTGCGTGTACCGAATAGCTAAAAGTATCCTGAGAAAAAAATGAAGTCGGAGGTCTCACACTACCTGATTTTAAGGCATATTATGAAGCTACAGTGATCAAAACAGCATGGTACTGGCATAAAGATAGATATACTGACCAACAGAATTGAATACAGTATTGAGATACAAACCCTCTTACTTATGGACAATTGATCTTTGATAAGGCAGTCAAGCCAACTCACCTGGGACAGAAGAGTCTCTTCAATAAATGGTGCCTAGAGAACTGGATATCCATATGCAAAACAATGAAAGAGGACCCAAACCTCACACCCTATACAAAAGTCAACTCAAAATGGATCAAAGACCTAAACATTAGATCTAAGACCATAAAACTGTTAGAAGAAAATGTACGGAAATATCTTATAAATCTCATACCTAGAGCCGGGTTTCTAGACATTACACCCAAAGCAAGAGCACTGAAGAAAGAAAGAAAGAAATGGGAACTTCTCAAAAGTAAACATTTTTGTGTGTCAAAGAACTTCATCAAGAAAGGAAAAAGACAACCTACACAATGGGAGACAATATTTGGAAACAACATATCAGATAAAAGTCTAGTATGCCCAATGGGAGGCAATATTTGAAAACGACATATCAGGTAAAGGTCTAGTATCCAGAATTTATAAAGAGATTGTTCAACTCAACAACATCAAGACAGCCAACCCAATTGCAAAACAGGCAAAAGACGTGATCAGACACTTCTCAGAAGAAAGACAAATGGCCAAAAGGCACATGAAGGCATGCTCAACTTCCATGGCTGTTAGAGAAATGCAAATCAAAACCACAGTGAGATGTCATCTCACACCCACCAGAATGCCCATTATCAATAAAACAGAAAATGACAAGTGCTGGAGAGTATGTGGAGAAAGAGGCACACTTATCTACTGTTGGTGTGGCTGTCAAATGGTACAACCGCTGTGGAAGGCAGTTGGCTGTTTCCTCAAAAAGCTAAATATAGAATTGCCATGTGACCCCGCAATACCACTGCTAGGTATCTACTCAGAGGACATGAGGGCAAGGACACATACAGACATTTGCACACCAATGTTTATAGCAGCATTATTTACAATTGTCAAGAGATGGAAACACAGCCAAAATGTCCGTTAACTGGCAAGTGGCTAAACAAATTGTGGTATATACATACAATGGAATATTATGCAGCTGTTAGACAGAATAAAGTTATGAACTATGTAACAACATGGATGGACCTTAAGAATATTATGCTGAGTGAGCATAATAAATATTATGCTCCACAAATATTATGTGGTCTCACTGATATGAACTGACATTAACTGAATAAACTTGGGAGAATTTTGCTGGTAACAGAGAGACCATCAGGAGATAGAAATAGGATAAGACATTGGGTAACTGGAGCTGAAGGGACACAGATTGTGCCACAGAGCTGAATGTAAAGACTCAGAAATGGACAGTACAGTACTACCTAAGTGTAATATAATTATGTTAAAACACTGAATGAAGCTGAATGTGGGAATACTAGAGGGAGGAGAGCTGGGGGCACAAATGAAATGAGAAAGAAAGACAACAAAGACTGAGGTGGTATAATCTAGGAATGTCTAGACTGTATAATGATAGTGACTACATGTACAAATTTTTAAAATGTTTCTGCATGAGGAAGAACAAAGGAATGTCATTACTGCAGGGTGCTGAAAATAGATGGTAATTAATATTTTAAAATTTCAAATTATGTGTGAGACTAAAGCAAAAAATGTTTATTTGGTACAAAATTTATACTCTGACTATTGCATTTCCTAATACAACTTACATAGATGGCTTAACTGAACACCATAAGTACAAGGAACCTTGCGAAGGAAAGGAGATTTTGTTGGTTTGTCCAGAGTGATGCCCCAATAAATCCCAGAATCATTTGAACAGTGAATAAAAAAGTATTTGGAAAGTCCACTTCAGGGAATGGTGAGAACGGGGGAAAATTCAACTTCCCCAAGTTGAATTCCTGATATTCTCACAAGCAGTCTGGACAACCAAAGCTATAGGCTGAGCCACGAGTTTGGGAGTTTGTTCATATGAAACTTACCCCCACAAAGGATAGGAAAGCCTACTTAAAATTAGGCCTAAGAGGCACCCCCAAGGAAACGTCTTTTGTTGCTCAGATGTGGCCCCCCTCTCTCTAAGCCCAACATAACAAGTAAAATCATTACCTTTCCCTCTTCATAGGACATGACATCCAGCGGTGAACATCCCCCTGGGAAAATGGGACATGACTCCCAGAGCTGACTCTAGCCCTGGCACCATGGGATCCACAATGTCTTCTGGATCAAAAGAGGAAAAAGAAATGTAATGAAATAAGGTATCAGTGGCTGAGGGAGTTCAAGTAGACTCAAGAGGCTGCTCTGGAGGGTACTCTTACACAAGCTTCAGCTAGATTCTGCTAATTACCATGGTCTGCCAACTCCAACCAACACCATTCCTGCCAATCCTAAAGAACACCCCCGGCTTTGTCAGAGATTCTACACAAGCTTCACACACTAACATTACTTCTAGAAACCTACAAACTCTAGATGGTTCCTAGGCCAAGTAAGTCCTGAAATGCAGAGGGATGAGCCTCTCTAAGAACATCAACTATTTCCATCCCCCCATCTTATACTGCTGATACCCCTCTGCAACATGAAAAAGTTAGAATGCGCAGAGTCCAAATATCCCTAAAGACTGGGAGAAGGGTCAAAGGAGAAGGAGGTGTTTGTGAGAATTTAGAATGTAACAAATGAGCATGACTGCTAAACCACTATATTGGTATTTCTATTATGTCACTAGTGTCTTGGAGCAGCTAGAAAACACAAAATTGTGGAACTGTAACCCATATCAAACTCTTGTTTGATAACTACTTCTAACAGTGTACTTCAAAATAGATTCCTCATTGCATAAATGTTATATTCACAGTAAAAAATATAAAAAATAAAAAGATGCAAAGGGGCCCACTATAGGTGAGGCCAGCCCCCCTCCTCTTTAACAGATGCTTGGAGGAACTCAGAAAACCCCGCCAGACAGATGGGGTCCAAGCCCCCACGGAGAAACATCTAAAACCAACCACTACAGGGGGCTTTTGCACACCATGGCACCAACCTCCTCAACAGGCAAAAATCAAAGCACTAACTTCTTAATGGAACATGATGCAATTTCATATTTTCAGCCACTCACTGCACATTTTAGGAGAAAAGCCAAGATCAAACATTCAAAGGAAACTAAAGTCGGCCGGTTAAGCCAAAAACGCTCCCACTGAAGGCTTCCAGGCCATGCCGGCGGGGTCAGAACCCTGTGAACAAGGACCCTAACCCTGCGGCCCAGCCAGCAGGCTGCTCCCCAGGCCGGAGTCCCGCTCCCCGCTCCCTGACCCGGCTCCGCCGCCCCTCTTGCGCCCAGCCGCCCCACTCCCGCGCACACTGTCCCACTCCCGCGCCCGGCGCCCCACTCCCTGCACCCACCGCCCCACTCCCTGCACCCACCGCCCCACTCCCGCGCCCGGCACCCGACTCCCAGGCCCGGAGTCTCACCACCCGCGCGTGCTACTCCCCGTGCCCCGCGCCTCGCCGCCCGCCCAGCGCTACGCCCCGCCGGGTGCTCCCCCACCCCCACTCGCACCCGCTACCCCCCTCCCCAGTGCTCTGCCACCGCGCGCCCGCCCCAGCTCACCTTGCCGAGTTGCAAGTGCTCCCCTGCAGCATCTCGGTGATCTCCGGCTCACGGCTGCCGGGTGGCGCGGGCGGCAGCGGCGGCTGCGCAGCCGAGGACGATCCGGCGGTCAGGCGTCCAGCCCTTTCCTGAGGTGGAACTTCCTCATGGTCTCGGTGAAGCCCCTCCCGAGGGTTCCAGCGGCCCCAGGGCGCGCGCGGAACCCGCACAAGAAACACTGCGACTGCGGACCCGAGCCCGTCTGCCCACTCACCCAGACACGGGCGGGCCCCGCACCGCCCCCGCCGCTTCCGCTCGGGATCCGGCTCCGGCTTCGGCTCCGTCCGGCCTCCGCTCTCGGTCGCGGCCGCCCGGCCCCACGCAAACGCCGGGAACCCCGGGCCAGGCTGGCCCGCCGCTGCCTGGACCGCCGCGGCTCCCTGAGGGCCAGCAACCAGCGCCAACGCCCGCCAAGCCACGACAGACACCAACGGCCGCGACCCTCACCCGGCGCCATGGGGCGGCAAATGAGTTTCGGTGAGCAGGCAGCCGGCGTGCGCAGGCGCGGGGCGACCCACGAGGACTCCGGCGTGCGCAGGCGCATCGTGTTCGCACCGCTTAGCTTGTGGTCGGGTGTGCGCAAGCGCACCAAGAGGACCCCGTGTGGCGAACTTGGACATGCGTATGCGGGTCATGGCCGAAACTCATTTGCTTTTATTTTTTAAACATGCAAAGAAATAGAAGGAAAACTAAATGTTCTGCATTTTTTGATGGGATTATGTGTTAACAGTTTACAAATTTTGTGCATGTGCAATATAGTCATTTCCTTTTTCTTCCATAAATAATGCGTTGGCATACTTTACAATTATTATGTTTTATTTTAAATTGAGTTCTGCTTTTCAAATGTTTTAACATAAATCTATTATTTTAATGATATCTTTTTGGTCTCAAGATCTAAGATCATCTTATATATATTTAGGATCCTATCTGAAAATACGTGTGGTTTTTTTTAAATTGTTATTTTGCAAAACCTAAAATAAAAGATTGATTCAGAGCCTTATTTATCGACAACCTCTTAGGTTTTCATATTTTGTGGTAAGAAACATGATTTTGGCCAGCTAAAAAGGTGTGCACAGTTGAAAACACTTTCAAATTGTATTGATTTGAAAGGTAAATGCAGAAATCTTTGGATAGGGATTTGAATTTAATTTTCAAGTCTACATTGTAAGGTGTCAATTGCATAGAATGTCATGTTTTTCTGAAAGGTGGTTTTTTAAATACTGATCAGCACCTATCTACCAAAAGGAAGCAGATACCAAGGTTTTATCTTTCTGTTTAACTGTAATCAAATACATATTCACATTGAATTATATCCTGTGCTTACCTTAAATAAATACAGCAGACATGAAAGGAGCTCATCACTATATATAGTTTGTGTCATTGTGGGGAGAGCATAAGTGGCAGGGAAGAATTGAAATCTAGTAGACTTGAGGCTTAGGGCAAGGTGCTGCTCTTGGAGTCTATGTTTCTGCATCTAGAGACAGATGAGGTATCTCAATTTATAGCTCTCCATGATCATTTAAATATTTAATAATACACGGGATATTTAGTTATAGGCTATAAAATGTGTACATCAAATGTAATTATTTTTTGATTAGTGGGTTGGAATCCTTATTTTGAAAATGTAACCGTCATTCCCAGCTGAGCATGTTTGATGGCTTTCCATTGCCATACAAAATGAAAATCCTTTGATGTGTCCTCATGCCTGCCTACTAGTACTTCAACCTCTTCCCTTGCTATGTTCCCCTCTCTCCCTCCATGGCCAGTCATGCCAAGCTATGTTTGATCTTCGAGTGCTTCATTGCTACAGCATTTAGCAGAGATTTTGAGAACATATCATGTCTCAGGTTCCCTACTGGAGATGCAGTGGTGAACTGATTAGTTAAGATCCTGCTTTCATAGCACTGGCATATACAAGCAGCAGCTACCAGTATGATGGCCTGGTATATAAGTTAATATAATGGATTTAACAATGGCTGTGTGTGAGCTGTAGCAAGATAGAGGCTAACTGATCTAAAGGGGAAGGGTATTATTCAGTTTATCGATGCTGTGCAGGAATGCAACTCTTGTGTTTCTTGTTCATCTTATTTTCCAAATGAAATCAGATATGGAGTTTTCTGTGCTATCTCCTAATAGTTGCATTTTGACAATAGAACAAAGCAACAAAATACTATGCTGTAAACCAAAATATTTTTGCCTGCTGGATGTAGTTTTCAAGGTCTAATCTGTCACTTATTTTCTAGAGGTATCCAGGCTCTGTCTCAGGGGCTTGACCTATTTTGTTTCATTCACCTGTGATTTCATTTCTGCTTTCAGCAGCATCATTTATTTCACTTAGACAATGCCTGTTCATCTTTCACATCTCAGGGAATAGCTCCTGAAATTCTAGACCAGTTAATCTTCCATGTCATTCACTCTCTTCACTTTACTTTTATTAAGGTCACATTTACTTGTTATAATTATTATTGGTTTCAGTGACTCTGTCTATAACCTTCCAGGCTGTGTCTGCCTTGATCACCAACCCTAACGTCTTCCCAGAAAATTGCAAAAGAATTTAGGTGGGGTGGCCTTAAGAAACCTCTCCTTGCTAATAAGAAAACAAGTGTCTCCATTTACTTTCTAGAAGTTATCATCAAATGAGCCCACAATCAAGTTAGGAATATAATTTTGGTGACAAATAGGATATTTGGGTGGCCAACTCATTGCTATGTGACCCAAAAAGGGAGGTGAGTAAAAATAAAATCTGTGCTTAATTGTGAAGACAATTCTCAGTGAAAAATTCAGTCCTTTTGCCACTTGAAGACATAGCTAACAGAACAACCATTCAGGGGCCACAAAATCCAGTTTGCCTTTCTCAGTATCTGCAAAATTTCCCTGTATCGTGATGGCTTGGAATCCACCCTCCAGGGATAGTTTATAATATATCAAACAGTGCTAAAAAGAATAAAGGTTATTTTTGCACAGGTTTTTGCTTAGGTTTGCATGGGTTTTGCTATAGTTTTCGTATTTGGTTACAATAAGAAATAAGAAAATATATTATTCCAGGAGAGGATAAGAGCCATGTGCTGGTCTGAGGGGAGGTATGCCCCCTAAGAAAAGCCATGTTTTGATATATCCCATTTCTTAAAGGTAGAATACTCCCTATTCAATACTGTATATTTGAAACTGTAATGAGATCATCTCCCTAGGTGATGTGATTTAGTCAAGAATGGTTGTTTAACTGGATTAGGGGATGACATGTCTCCACCCATTTGAGTGGGTCTTGATTGGTTTATTGGAGTTCTATAAAAGAGGAAACATTTTGGAGATTCAGAGAGAGCAGAAGGACATAGCCATGAGAAGCAGAGTCCACCAGCCAGCGACCTTTGGAGATGAAGGAAAATGCCTCCCGGGGAGCTGCATGAAACAGGAAGCCAGGAGAGAAAGCTAGCAGATGGTGCTGTGTTCGCCACGTGCCCTTCCAGCTGACAGAGAAGCCCTGATTGTGTTCACCATGTGCCTTTCCAGATAAGAGAGAAACCCTGAACTTCATCGGCCTTCTTGAACCAAGGTATCTTTCCCTGGATGCCTTTGTTTGGACATTTCTTTAGACTTGTTTTAATTGGGACATTTTCTCGGCCTTAGAACTGTAAACTAGCAACTCATTAAATTCCCCTTTTTAAAAGCCATTCCATTTCTGGTATATTGCATTCCAGCAGCTAGCAAACTAGAACAAGCCATAAGGGAACCCTGAAAAATTGGCCCACTTTCTTGAAGATTCCATTTGAGCCTAAATTATGAGAGGATATATTTTTATATTGATTTGAAGGGAACTTTATTGTTGTGAAGAATGGAAATTTATTAGGCTAAGTGAGAAATATACAAATCATGTTCAGTTAAAGGATTTTCACAGGAAAATATAGAATCATGCAGTTCTGTGTATTTGGAAATATTTTCTATTATATTAGAAAAAGTGAAATAAATCAGTAGAATTCAGTGAACATCATTCAGTCAGCAGACTGCAGATCTTGGTCAGCAAGAATTTGGAACTATAAGGATGATAGCGAAAAACTCTACATTTTGATTTTCTTCAAATTGCATGAAAGATAGAGGAACTGGCCTGTACAAGGAGATTGCACTGAAAACTGAAGTTTAATAAGCACTTGAGGAGTAGATCAAACAGGTTACACTGGACTGTAAGCTCAAAAGTTTCTCAGGCATAATTTTGTTCTGTTATTCTTACCACTGGTATGGCTAAAATGAGTGTAGAAAAGCAACTCATTGTGGATGAGTTATGCCTCATCTGTTCTGCCTGGCTGGCATCAATATTTTGGGGAAAACTAGCATTGGTTAACTGTTGACTTGATTCTCTTAGTGGCGCTTAAACATTGGTTGGATTACCTAGCAACTATGACAATGCTCCTGCCTGCTTTTTCTCAAATTTTCAATCTCCCTCCCTCTCTCTCTCTCAAAATAGTACTAATTCTTAATAAACAAATAGTACTTAAGGACTTTTAATAAAAAACAGAATTCCTTTATATTACTTCTCATCCTCAATGGATAAACCATTCTATTTATTCTGTAGGTATCTACAAATGTGCCTTAATTTGGGTTCCCCCAGAAGCAGACCTTGAATCCATGTGTCAAGTGCAAGTAGTTTAACTTAAGAAGTACACGGAACTCCACAAAGGAAATGTGAAAGGAACATGGGGAAGAAAAAGCAGCTAATATAGGGTGCATTGTTAAACCAGTTACTGTTAAGGGTAATAGAGGTTAATCCTGTAAGACAACTCTAAGAAATGGTATAAAATACATACCTCAGAACCATCCCACTTGCTGTTGGAGAGAGTGGGTATTTATACATCTTGTTCTATTGGGTAGTCATTGAAGTCTGCTCAAGTTAGGTGTTAACAGAGCAAATCACTGTTGATTTGCTCACAAAAGAATGGGAAGAGTGGGCTTCTAGAAAAAGCCATGAGGCAGAGATGCAGTAATTGGCACATGAAAGCCAGCTGAAAGACATGGAAATGATAAAGTCCAAAGGGCAAGACACTGAGAGTTTCTACTGTGATATAGTTATACAAAATGTGTTGATGTTGAATATTTTCATAAGTTATTGATTTTTCTGCTCCCAAATTAAAGATTGAAATTATTTGAACCATAGCCCCAGTTCTTTTCTTACCACCAAATAATTAATCATTTTTCTACTGCTGCTTACCTTATAATATATCTTAAATAATGCACATTCTTATTTGTCTGCTAAAAATGTAATTTTGATTCCTCCCTATAAATCCTTTCCCTTACTTCTCCTCCATTTCTTTCACTTTCCAGGTCCTTTCTTTTGTTTGTCTTCTTTTATAATTTAATTTACCTTCCTACATGTATCATTACATTTTATGATTATATGCTCATGTATAATAAATTAAGTCCTAAACTGTATGCTTCTAGAGGTTATACATTGAAAATTAATAAATAATACCATCAAATCTATGGAATCTCATTCCAAATAGCATCTAATATAGAGTCTTCTTGAAGCTCTATAAGCATCTATTTTATACTTGTTAATAAATATTATGCCTGTCCTATAGGCTTCATCCTGGGATTTTTTTTTCATTATTTGTGTGTGTGTGTGTGATTGGAATTATTGCTTCCTAGAGCCTATATCTCCTTTTCTTACTGGAGTACATTCTCAAATCACTTCCTAAGGAATGGTGTGCTGGTGGAGGCTTCTGAGTGTGAAAGTCTTCATACATATGAAATGTATTTTTTCTTAACTCATGTGTTGATAGTTTAAATAGGTATAAACTATACATTGAACATCATTTATTCTTTAAACATTCAAGGCCCTGTTTCACTCTTCTATAACTTTTTTTTCTAAAGAGCCTATTACTATTCCACCCCATACTGACCTCCATACTAGAAGAATTGAGAACATTCACTTTATTTTTTGTGATTCTTAAATTATGTAGTGATGTCAGGGAATGAGTCATTTTAATGACTAGATAGGTAATTTTATTACTAGTTGATCTTCTGTAACTCAGAGAAAATCCTTTCTTATTTGTTTTTACCATAGAATCCAACTTTTCCCTTTGTTTTTTCTTCTGTTTTGCCTATTAATAAAATATTGTGTGCATATCCTAATTGTTCCTTTACTTTATGTTTACAAAATTTTTATCTTCATTTCTCCACATGTTCGTAATATTTTATGTACCTTGTCTTTTAAATTTATTTTTTTATTTTTATTTTAGTAATTACTTTTAATGTTCAAGATTTCTTTCTTGTTTAGTTACCTTTCATAGCGTTTTGTTTTTGCCTTAATGTCTGCATTATAATAGAGACTCTCTACAAAACAATACAGGAAACAAAATAGAAAACCTTTTTGAGGATCCATCATACTCATTTGTTTATAAATCTTGAATTTAGTATTACTACTTTTTCAGCCTTTCTGATCTTCCTTTAAATGTCTGGCAAACTAGGGCAGTCTTTTGTGTTGATAGGTGAGAGCACAAACATGTTATTTGAGCCAGGCTTGTCATAGAAAGACTTTCCTTTAAGTTACAAATGAAAAAAATCTTCTATTATACTTTCAGAGCCCACCTCACCTGTTTGTCTTTGTTTGGTAAGGCTGCCGGAGCCATGCTACCCTTGAGGTCTTTAGAGAACAATCTGTTCCATGCTTTTCTTCTCTCTGCTTGTGGTGGCTGGCAATCATTGGGATTCCTTGTAACATTTCAATCTCTGTTGCAGTTATCCTGTGATGTTCTCCCCTTATTCTATCTGTCTCCTCATTCCTTCCTACTCCAGTAGGATCTCTTTTTAACTTAACTGTATCCATCTGAAAGGAATCTGTTTCAATAAGAACACATTCTGAGAGGTTACAAATTCAGCATATCTTTTTGGGAGATACCATTCCACCTATAATATTATTCTATTTGTTTTGATTATTAAGCACTTCAAATATATTTTTGCTATTATCATAATAGGATTTCAGGAAGGAGATAAGAAGGTGTACTTTCAGTCTGTTTTATTTTTTGAACCAGGGACTTCACATATTTTAAAGGAAAATCTCCAAGATCTATCTTAAGGACATTTTAGACATTATCCTCCATAATTTCTTGGGATATGTGCCTTTGCCCTCTCTGGTAATGATACTCCAGCAGAGCTAAATAGTGAGAATCACTAAGGGGGAAAGCAGCTTGGAAATTCAAAGACTTGGCCTTAACTACGCTTTTTAAGATTTCATCATTTTATAATCTTGGAATCATCACTTTGCCTCTCCAAGTTCTAATTAATTAATTTGACAAAAGAAGATAATAATACTTGTCTACCTCATAGGAATTTGCTCTAAGTAGCAAACAAAAAAAAAGTGCATGAAACTATTTGGAAAACCTTTAATATTTGTGCTCTATCTGGAATATAAAGATAAATAAGATACAGTCCCTTTGAGAAAGCATGGCAAAGCCAAATCTGGAAGATCTTCAACAATAAAATAGAAAGAAATAAGAGTTATTAGAAAGGGATATTATTTTAAGTAATAGCCACTTGTAGAAATTTAGTTTGTGAGCCCCTCAATGTAGAGCAAGATATCTGTTTTTGCTTTCTTTTTTTGAACAATGTTCCTTTGGGCAAATTTTCCATTTGAAATATAAATAAAGTATCAAAAAAGTAAAAAGTTGTGCTCAAAATCAAATGCCAAGAAAGTGATAGTACTGGTACTTAAAACATAATTAATTATTCAGACTAAATAACTCATTCTTTCTCCCTCCAAAAAATCACAATAGTATAAAAATATCACCAAAAAAATCATAAGATTTACAAAATGTGGTATAATGTAGACAGGAAAGGAAAGCTCTAAAGAAAATGTATGGCCCAAAATAAAATGGAATTAGTAGTAAAAAAAAAATTAGTTGGTTAGTCAGCTTCTTTAAAATAATGTCAAATAAGAATGTCAGGTGGATTTCTTTAACGATGATTATGACTTTACTAGCAGGAAAACAAAAATGTGAAACTCAGGTTTGCAGCTAGGATGATGTGAACATTCAGACTTTAAGAGAAATAATGAGAAAAGTGTTAGCTAAAAGCAGAAAGCTTCTGTCCCTCCAGTTCTTAAATATAAATCCTGTCACTGGAAACTAGATAAGATCATGTGCATTGATTTCAAAATGGGAATAATTTAGCAAGGCAGGTGCATTCTCATGAAGATTCAACTGCTGTATTCGCCAGGAACTGTATCTGAGAAATCATCATGAGCAAAAGTTCCAGAAAATGAGAATTATAATAATCCAGGCTTGAAAAATCAGATGCAAATACCTGCATAATGAAAGGCTTTGTGCTGATCTGTATTCACAGACTTGCTAGGTTTATTTTAGCACAGAAAGTATAAAGAAATAGTAGTTTCGAGTAGGACAAATAATACTGGGAAAAATTAAATCTCGGGTGTTTATTTGACTAGGACTCCCTATTGCTTTGCTAACTGTTTGCACTGAAAGGGGATCATTATTTATAAAGTGGTTTAGATTACCAAATTCTAATTGCTAATGGAAGAGAACTCATTATTTAGTAGTATAATAGCCATGACCCTTTAAATAATTTGTTCATTATGGTCTGGTTTGAGATAAGAGTTTTTAATTGATAATGTGTTAACAAATCTTGTGCTGAAATACCGCAGGAAAAAGGAAGAGGTATTGTATATTTTGAGGATATATTCAGCAACCTGGAGGTATGGTGTGCCCTTCTCTGTTGAATGACTTGAGTTGACAATGAAGCAATGTGAATTGTATTGCAGAGATAGTATGAGTAAGTTTGAAAAGAAACAGAATTTTAATTTTGACTATGTTCTTTACTTTGCGTTTTTGTTTTAGTGTGATCCTATGATTTCTTAGTTATATAATGAGGGGATTGAACTACATATCCCCTAAGATCCATTTAAGCTATGTCTTCCTATGACTGATTCTCTCAATCCAAATATCAGTCATCCTGTTTGTTGTAGATTCTTTCAACAATGGTACTCACAACCTTCTATTTTCTCACAGTCACTCTGGATTTGGCCATGTTACTTTCTCAGGCCATAAGACAACATGTCTGCCAACAAACATGAGACAAGCAGAGACTTGAAAAGTACCTGTGCATTGTAGCTTGGACTCTTGGAAGACTGATCTGGAGCTGCTATATAAGAAAGGATGAAGGACTATTGGAAAGAGGACCAAGGAACCCAGCTGATAACCAGCACCTGCAGCCAGACACGTGATGGAAGTCACCTTGGACCTTCCAGCCATGTGAATGCAGCTACATGAGTAAGCACAGGCAAAATCAGCAGAGGAAACCTTCAGCTAACCAAACTGAGGATATCATGACAAATAATCAAATATTGTTATTTTAAGTCATTTTTAGGATAGTTTTTTAGAGGATAATAGATAAGTGACATACCATTTGAAAGAAGCTTCACATAAATAGGATATTGAGCTATATCCAAAATTAGACAATGAAACAGTTCTTATTTGCCTACTAGAATGTGAGCACTGAAAGAAAGGAGATCTTATCTGTCTTGTTCATCTTTATGTTGCTAGCACTTAAGACAATGTCAGCACTGTGGAATGTCAGACAGAAATATTACTGCATAACAAATTATCTCCAACCTCGGTGGCTTAATACTACCCACATTTGACTGTTGTAATGCTTTAGGTATCCTGAAATGGAATAGCTAGGTCCTCTGTTTCAGAGGCTCAAATATAATCAAGATATAGGCCAGGTTTGTGGTTTTGTCAGAAGGCTCAAATGAGGATAGATCTACTGTCAAACTAATTCACAGTGTTTTTGGCAGGATGTAATTCCTTGCAGGCTCTTGACCAGAGGCTTCTTCCTTGCCCATTTCTTGAGACATAGGCCTAATGCAACTTGCTTCACTAAAGCCAACAAGAATAAATGTCTACCCATACGATGTATGCCACAATTTTTTGTAACATATTCATGAGGGTGACATACCATTACTTTTGCCACTAGTTCCAGCCCACACAAGAGGAGAGAGTAACATAAGGACATGAATACCAAGAAGTAAGATAGAAACACATTTAGCCCTGCTCCAAAAAAATCTTATAAATACAATTAAGAAGGATGAAAGTGAATCCCTAGCACAAAACCTGCCATTTCATTTTAATGCATATAATATCAGTTTAAAGTTAACTTCATGGATTCAGAAACTGAAGCAAAATGATTTAGTGTCAGCACTTTCTGAGCCATTGTGTGGTATCCAGGTTTGAATAACTGATTGACTACCAGCCCTCTGTCTGGATTCATGTAATATCTACACAGCCTTCTCTTTTCCTTGGAAGGAAAACCCTGCCTGCAATGATACAGCCAAAGTAGTATTTTACCTATAAGGCACCTGGGGCAGCCAGATTGCACAAAGAACGGTGTTAAAGTTTGCAGTAAGATTTTGATTCAAGACAATAGTCCCTAAGGCTGTTTAGCAGAGACAGAAACCACAAATAAGCAACTCTCCAAGAGAACAATGTGGTGGTCCTCTTTATTGATAATTATCTCTTACATATCTGAATAAACTTAGGCTCCAGAAGGTATAAAAATGCCCCAGAGGTAGACCAGCAAAACATAACACTCCATTGAACATCCTAATTAGGATTTAATTAAGGAATTTAAAAAATGCAGAGCACATGTTTTTAGCAAGTGCATAATCACTGACATTGCTTGTAGGTTTTCTACATACTTTTCACTGTAAATATCCAATTATAATTGTCATTTAGGTTAAACTTTAAGAATTCAAAGTCTTACTCAAAATAATGAGAATTTGTTTCCTTAAGCATAATGTTCTCTAGTATAGCTTTTATGCCTTTTAATTTACAATGTGGTCTATAATGTTCCCTCTCCTAGCCTAGAAGATGGGTGGTGTTTTCCTGCTGGTGATATATATTACTTTTCAACAAAGCACCACATCTTGTATTAACAACCAGTGTGTAAGGGCGGGGAGGGGGAGTGACAACTGCAGCTGTGCTCTTGTTCCTGAGAAATCTGCAACAAACCATGGCTGACAAACGCATGGTGTGTGTGTGTGTGGGTGTGTGTGTGTGCGCGCCTTCAACTCTGACCAAACTTTTGGAGTGATTTATAGCAGATCTGTTGCTACATGCCTCTGATAATATTCAAATTAAAGTCACAGTTGGAGAAGAAAGTGGTATGTGCCTGTGTGTTGCACTAAAGGTATGGAAACTATTTCAAGTTTGATTTGTGACCACTGCCACCAGTTTTTAAAAGCCACAGCTGATGGTGGATAATGTCTGAAGCTGACTTCTTAATCACACCACCATTATGGAAGTAATAGGTTGCTACAGTAATAATCATGACCCCTTTTCTGATGGTATTTCAGAGCTTTTTACAGCCACGTTTAATGACCATTGAACTGTTTGGTCTAATGAGTGAGAAGACTCCAACATCTTTATTCAAAAGCCGCTAATGATAATTGCCACCTATCACCTCATTCTCTGGAGGTCCAGGACTCTTGTCCATGGAATCCCATTATCATTGCACCCCCACATCCCAATCTTACTAGACTCAAGTAATTAGGTATAATTTATATCCGATCCAGTCATTTCTGTCAAAGTCATATTTTCTGTTGTGTCTGAATATCACTCAACTCTAGAAAGTTTGTAAAAGTTTTTATTGAAAAATTCATACATATGATCACTGACACTTTAAGGTTGGTAAATCATCTGAAACACCATAACCACATTCACTTTTACAGTATGGAGTAATGGTTAAAAGTAAGTCACCTGGAGTGCAATAGGCCTGGGTTTGAAATGGTTGTTCATCTCTCTATAGCTATTGTCAGCCTCTCTGAGACTTCATGTTCTCTCTTTAATTTGGGAGCATGATCAGTGCTTACTTCATGTGGTGGTGGTTAGTATTAAACTTAAAAATGGTTGATAGCATTGTCTGCATCATGGTTTTTACCGTTATCATTCCTACCTCACTTCTTCTTGATATCGAGAATATAGTTCCCTATATAGTTTTCAGGATGGATATGTGATTGGACTCTCCTTGATGTGACATCAGTAAATCAGCTGCAAATATGAATTGTATTGTTTGAGCCATGGTTACGGATCTATCCCTGAGCAGTAACTGAATCCTTATGCTTATATATGCCACATACCTGGTCTGAGTTGCAAGAGCTAGCAAATGGTTGAAATGCAGGAATAAAGGGGAAAAAGAGAGGGAAAGTAGCTAATATATATAATGCACCTGTGTTGGTTTGAAAGGATTATGTGCCATAGAAAAGCCATGTTTTAATCCTGATCCATCTTTTGGAGGCAGCTGTTTCTTTTAATCCCTATTCAGAACTGTAGGTAGGAAACTTGATTAGATTATATCCACAGAAATGTGACACACCCAATTGTGGGTATTAATCTTTGATTAGAAAGAGATGTGATTCCCCCCATTCCAGGTGGGTCTTGATTAGTTTACTGCAATCCTTTAAAAGAGGAAGCATTTTTGTTAAAACCTCAGAGCCACAAGATCCATGAGAGCCTCAAGAGTTCACGCAGCCAGAGACCTTTGGAGATGAAGAGGAAATACGCCCCTGGGGCAGCTTCATGAAACAAGAAGCCTGGATAGAAAGCTAGCAGACATCACCATGTTCACCATGTGCCTTTCCAGTTGGGAGAAACCCTGAACTTCATCGGCTTTTCTTGAGTGAAGGTAACCTCTTGTTGGTGCCCTAAATTGGACATTTTTATAGACTTGCTTTAATTGGGATTTTCACAGCCTTAGAACTATAAACTTGCAACTTAATAAATCCCCCTTTTTAAAACTATTCCTTTTCTGGTATATTGCATTCAGCGGCTTGCAAACTAAAAGAGCACCCTAGGTACAAGTTACCAAGCTTAGAATATTCATATTCTTTCTCTTTTTACAAGTCATATGAATGTGTGATGGTTAAGTTCATCTGTCAGCTTGGCTTGGGTTATGGTATCAAGTTGTTTGGTCAAGCAAGCCCTGGTCTGTTTGTTACTGTGAGGATATTTTGTCAATTTAAATCATTAATCAGTTGATTATAATCTATGACTGATTACATTTGTAATCAGCAGGGCAATGAGAGAAATCTCATCCAATCACTTGAAGGCCTTAAAGGGAGAATTTATGATTTCAGCAGTCAAAAGGAAGAATTCTTATTTTTACTTTAGCCAACCTGCTTCTCCTGAAGAATTCATTGAAATTTTCATTGGAATTCCCAATTTTTGGCCTGCCCTATGGAATTCAGATTTGACAATCCCCTTAGTCATAGGAGCCAATAATGAATTTCATAGTATTTGCATATATAAGGTATCCTGTCAGTTTCTCTGAAGAACTCTGACTAATACGGATTTGGATATCAATATCTTCGCTTCATAGTTAAATAAATCAAGTCTTTAGAATTAAAATAAATCTAATTTCAAACAGCTGATGATTGGTGGAATTGGGATGATTCATTCCAATTCTTGATATAAAGATACATAAGTGATGTGACTTTTTGAAGGATTCATGAAATCAAACCCTGTTAAGGCATATCTAGGGACTAAATCCCAAGAATGTAAAGTGGAAATCAACATCAACAGTGATTTGTATTACATAAAATTTGTAGGTGTCGGAGGACATCAGATACCAGAATGTTTCTTTGTGTATGATTTAAGCTAAAAATAAAGCATATGAGAATAGCATATAAAGCAGGAAATGAATCTTTTGACTATATTTGATATTGATCATATTAAAATTGAAAACATTTGCACATTGTTCTCATGTACAAAAAAGGAAAAAGCACGTATTTTGGAAACTGGAATATGCAGACATAATGATGTGATGGGGTTGTTTTATATAAGAGATTATCACAGAAAAAATCTAGGAGGAAGACAGTTCATTTTCTTTTGATGATAGAAGATTATTTCAAATGGATACAGATCCATCCCCACTACTCTGAAGTTAGAAGCACAGTTAAAATCACATTTATAGTTAAGGTGATTTTTATCCTAAAATTGAAATAAATCCTATTGAAAATACTGAGTTGGTTAGACATCTAAATTCTATTCTGGAAGCTCTTCAACATGAATATTGCCAGTTATGTGCCTTAGATGATTGCAAAAATGCCTACAGTATTTAACCTCCTCCCAGCAAGAGGTAGAGTCTATTTCGCTACCCCTTAATGTGGATTGACCTCAAGAGATCTGCTGCTTAGTTAGTAAGATTTGTGATGGTTTGTTATGCAATAAATGTTAATTGATAAAAATTAATTCACCAGTTTAACAAAATTCTTCCAAAATTCCAATAATATTTTAATATTTTGAAACTCCTAAGTGACTCTTAGCCTTGCTAGTAGATTTTTTGTTTGTTTGTATTTTGAATAGGTAATATATTCACGTAAGTCAAATTTCAAAAGATACAAAATGGTGCAAAATACAATTCTCCTTCTTGTGTCTAATTCCACAGATGTCCAATTTCCCTTCTAAGAAGTAAATTATGTTATTAATTTCTAAAATATACTTCCAGGGATATTTAGCCATATAAAAAATATGGATGGTGGCGGGCCGCGGTGGCTCAGCGGGCAAAGTGCTTGCCTGCTATGCCGGAGGACCTCGGTTCGATTCCCGGCCCCAGCCCATGTAACAAACAAACAAAATACAATAAAACAAGAAAATGTTTAAAGATGTTTCCCTTTCTTCCTCCCTTCCTTCCTTCCATCCTTCCTTCCTTCTCTCTGTCTTTCCTTCCCTTCCTCCCTCTTAAAAAAAAAAAAAAAAATATGGATGGTACATGAGACACATGTTCTGCATCTCACTCGTCTCCCAGGTGTCTAAATGGTTAACTCCCTCACCACTCTCATATCATGGCTCAGATATCACTTTTTTCATTGATGACAATCCTGACCTCCGTACTTAAATTTACAACCTGACCTGCAAAGTAATCCTGATCCTCTAAACTTGCTCTAATTCTTTAATAGAAAATATCATGTTCTAATGGATTATACACATTATTTATTTATTGTAATTAATATTTATCTGGTTCCTCATAAATTCCATGGTGAAAGGAATTATTTTCTATTGTGTTCAGATGTAGGTTTGCTGGCATATTGTTGGTGTTCAATAAATATTTGTTGAGTCAATGAACATATCCAATAAATGAGGAAAATCTCTTGAGAAGGAAATTATAAGGAATGATCAAAACTATTCCTTGATATAAGACACAGAGTAAGTGTGCATATCTTTGATTCATTCATTTGAAAATATTTATTAATTCAAGGTAATGTCTTTAAGTGTTATGAGGAATAAAATCATGAAATTCACGTTGTCTTTGCCATGTAGTTGACTGAAGACTAATGGGGGTGATATAGAAGTATATCATAAAATGCCCTCCCACCATATACTATGATATCAATGGATGGTCAAAATAAAACTAACCTCAATGAGTTAGAAAAAGATAAGTGCCTTAAAAATGGCATATATAAATTGTTTACAATTCCAGAGAAAGGAAGATTATTTTCTTCTGTGATAACAGGTGATACTTTATAGAGAGGAGAATGGTATTTGATTCATGTACTGAAGAATATATAGTACTTAGGGGAAGAGAAAGATGGGTTAACTCTGAGCAAAGGAATGGTGAGAGACACATAGAGAAAAGAAGCTATTGTAGACTGATCACAGAAGACCCTAAAAACTAATTCCACACCTCCATCTGACATATGCTCACCCACGGGAGCTTTTTGTAGGCTACACTTTCAGGATTTCACCGTGAATATAGCTAATTAATAGTATTTCACGATGATGTTCATGAAAGTGATCTGGATTGCTCTCTTTTTTTTTTTTATTAATTAAAAAAAGAATTAACAAAACAATTAGAAATCATTCCAATCTACATGTACAATCAGTAATTCTTAATAACATCACATAGTTGCATATTCATCATTTCTTAGTACATTTGCATCGATTTAGAAAAAGAAATAAAAAGACAACAGAATAAGAATTAAAACAATAATAGAAAGAAAAAAAAACAAAAAAAACAAAAACAAAAAACCTATACCTCACATGCAGCTTCATTCAGTGTTTTAACATAATTGCATTACAATTGGGTAGTATTGTGCTGTCCATTTCTGAGTTTTTATATCCAGTCCCGTTGTACAGTCTGTATCCCTTCATCTCCAATTATCCCTTCTCTTTTTTTTTTTTTTAATTAACGGAAAAAAAGAAATTAACCCAACATTTAGAGATCATACCATTCTACACATGCAATCATTAATTCTTAACATCATCACATAGATGCATGATCATCATTTCTTAGTATATTTGCATTGGTTTAGAAGAACTAGCAACATAACCGAAAAAGATATAGAATGTTAATATAGAGAAAAAAATAAAAGTAATAATAGTAAAATCAAAACAAAACAACACAAAACAAAACAAAAACCTATAGCTCAGATGCAGCTTCATTCAGTGTTTTAACATGATTACTTTACAATTAGGTATTATTGTGCTGTCCATTTTTGAGTTTTTGTATCTAGTCCTGTTGCACAGTCTGTATCCCTTCAGCTTCAATTACCCATTGTCTTACCCTGTTTCTAACTCCTGCTGAACTCTGTTACCAATGACATATTTCAAGTTTATTCTCGAATGTCCGTTCACATCAGTGGGACCATACAGTATTTGTCCTTTAGTTTTTTGCTTGTATTCACTCAGCATAATATTCTCTAGGTCCATCCATGTTATTACATGGTTCATAAGTTTATCTTGTCTTAAAGCTGCATAATATTCCATCGTATGTATATACCACAGTTTGTTTAGCCACTCTTCTGTTGATGGAGATTTTGGCTGTTTCCATCTCTTTGCAATTGTAAATAATGCTGCTATAAACATTGGTGTGCAAATGTCCGTTTGTGTCTTTGCCCTTAAGTCCTTTGAGTAGATACCTAGCAATGGTATTGCTGGGTCGTATGGAAATTCTATATTCAGCTTTTTGAGGAACCGCCAAACTGCCTTCCACAGTGGTTGCACCCTTTGACATTCCCACCAACAGTGGATAAGTGTGCCTCTTTCTCCGCATCCTCTCCAGCACTTGTCATTTTCTGTTTTGTTGAT
This sequence comes from Tamandua tetradactyla, assembly GCF_023851605.1. NCBI lineage: Eukaryota > Metazoa > Chordata > Mammalia > Pilosa > Myrmecophagidae > Tamandua > Tamandua tetradactyla. Next base: position 26,774 of record NW_027518243.1, read on the forward strand.
AATGGCCATTCTGGTGGGTGTGAGATGATATCTCATTGTGGTTTTGATTTGCATTTCTCTAATGGCCAGGGACATTGAGTATCTCTTCATGTGCCTCTTGGCCATCCGTATTTCCTCTTCTGAGAGGTGTCTGTTCAAGTCTTTTTCCCATTTTGTAATTGGATTGGCTGTCTTTTTGTTGTTGAGATGAACAATCTCTTTATAAATTCTGGATACTAGACCTTTATCTGATATATCATTTCCAAATATTGTCTCCCATTGTGAAGGCTGTCTTTCTACTTTCTTGATGAAGTTCTTTGATGCACAAAAGTGTTTAATTTTGAGGAGTTCCCATTTATTTATTTCCTTCTTCAGTGCTCTTGCTTTAGGTTTAAGGTCCATAAAACTGCCTCCAGTTGTAAGATCCATAAGATATCTCCCAACATTTTCCTCTAACTGTTTTATGGTCTTAGACCTAATGTTTAGATCTTTGATCCATTTTGAGTTAACTTTTGTATAGGGTGTGAGAGATGGGTCTTCTTTCATTCTTTTGCATATGGATATCCAGTTCTCTAGGCACCATTTATTGAAGAGACTGCTCTGTCCCAGGTGAGTTGGCTTGACTGCCTTATCAAAGATCAAATGTCCATAGATGAGAGGGTCTATATCTGAGCACTCTATTCGATTCCATTGGTCGATATATCTATCTTTATGCCAATACCATGCTGTTTTGACCACTGTGGCTTCATAATATGCCTTAAAGTCAGGCAGCGCGAGACCTCCAGCTTCGTTTTTTTTCCTCAAGATGTTTTTAGCAATTCGGGGCACCCTGCCCTTCCAGATAAATTTGCTTATTGGTTTTTCTATTTCTGAAAAATAAGTTGTTGGGATTTTGATTGGTATTGCATTGAATCTGTAAATCAATTTAGGTAGGATTGACATCTTAACTATATTTAGTCTTCCAATCCATGAACACGGTATGCCCTTCCATCTATTTAGGTCTTCTGTGATTTCTTTTAGCAGTTTTTTGTAGTTTTCTTTATATAGGTTTTTTGTCTCTTTAGTTAAATTTATTCCTAGGTATTTTATTCTTTTAGTTGCAATTGTAAATGGGATTCGTTTCTTGATTTCCCCCTCAGCTTGTTCATTACTAGTGTATAGAAATGCTACAGATTTTTGAATGTTGATCTTGTAACCTGCTACTTTGCTGTACTCATTTATTAGCTCTAGTAGTTTTGTTGTGGATTTTTCCGGGTTTTCGACGTATAGTATCATATCGTCTGCAAACAGTGATAGTTTTACTTCTTCCTTTCCAATTTTGATGCCTTGTATTTCTTTTTCTTGTCTAATTGCTCTGGCTAGAACCTCCAACACAATGTTGAATAATAGTGGTGATAGTGGACATCCTTGTCTTGTTCCTGATCTTAGGGGGAAAGTTTTCAATTTTTCCCCATTGAGGATGATATTAGCTGTGGGTTTTTCATATATTCCCTCTATCATTTTAAGGAAGTTCCCTTGTATTCCTATCTTTTGAAGTGTTTTCAACAGGAAAGGATGTTGAATCTTGTCGAATGCCTTCTCTGCATCAATTGAGATGATCATGTGATTTTTCTGCTTTGATTTGTTGATATGGTGTATTACATTAATTGATTTTCTTATGTTGAACCATCCTTGCATACCTGGGATGAATCCTACTTGGTCATGATGTATAATTCTTTTAATGTGTTGTTGGATACGATTTGCTAGAATTTTATTGAGGATTTTTGCCTCTGTATTCATTAGAGAGATTGGTCTGTAGTTTTCTTTTTTTGTAATATCTTTGCCTGGTTTTGGTATGAGGGTGATGTTGGCTTCATAGAATGAATTAGGTAGTTTTCCCTCCACTTCGATTTTATTGAAGAGTTTGAAGAGAATTGGTACTAATTCTTTCTGGAACGTTTGGTAGAATTCACATGTGAAGCCATCTGGTCCTGGACTTTTCTTTTTAGGAAGCTTTTGAATGACTAATTCAATTTCTTTACTTGTGATTGGTTTGTTGAGGTCATCTATGTCTTCTTGAGTCAAAGTTGGTTGTTCATGTCTTTCCAGGAACCCGTCCATTTCCTCTAAATTGTTGTATTTATTAGCGTAAAGTTGTTCATAGTATCCTGTTATTACCTCCTTTATTTCTGTGAGGTCAGTAGTTATGTCTCCTCTTCCATTTCTGATCTTATTTATTTGCATCCTCTCTCTTCTTCTTTTTGTCAATCTTGCTAAGGGCCCATCAATCTTATTGATTTTCTCATAGAACCAACTTCTGGCCTTATTGATTTTCTCTATTGTTTTCATGTTTTCAATTTCATTTATTTGTGCTCTAATCTTTGTTATTTCTTTCCTTTTGCTTGCTTTGGGGTTAGCTTGCTGTTCTTTCTCCAGTTCTTCCAAATGGATAGTTAATTCCTGAATTTTTGCCTTTTCTTCTTTTCTGATATAGGCATTTAGAGCAATAAATTTCCCTCTTAGCACTGCCTTTGCTGCGTCCCATAAGTTTTGATATGTTGTGTTTTCATTTTCATTCGCCTCGAGGTATTTGCTAATTTCTCTAGCAATTTCTTCTTTGACCCAGTCGTTGTTTAGGAGTGTGTTGTTGAGCCTCCACGTATTTGTGAATTTTCTGGCACTCTGCCTATTATTGATTTCCAACATCATTCCTTTATGGTCCGAGAAAGTGTTGTGTAAGATTTCAATCTTTTTAAATTTGTTGAGACTTGCTTTGTGACCCAGCATATGGTCTATCTTTGAGAATGATCCATGAGCACTTGAGAAAAAGTTGTATCCTGCTGTTGTGGGATGTAATGTCCTATAAATGTCTATTAAGTCTTGTTCATTTATAGTAATATTCAGATTCTCTATTTCTTTGTTGATCCTCTGTCTAGATGTTCTGTCCCTTGATGAGAGTGGTGAGTTGAAGTCTCCAACTATTATGGTATATGAGTCTATTTCCCTTTTCAGTGTTTGCAGTATATTCCTCACGTATTTTGGGGCATTCTGATTTGGTGCGTAAATATTTATGATTGTTATGTCTTCTTGTTTAATTGTTCCTTTTATTAGTAGATAGTGTCCTTCTTTGTCTCTTTTAACTGTTTTACATTTGAAGTCTAATTTGTTGGATATTAGTATAGCCACTCCTGCTCTTTTCTGGTTGTTATTTGCATGAAATATCTTTTCCCAACCTTTCACTTTCAACCTATGTTTATCTTTGGGTCTAAGATGTGTTTCCTGTAGACAGCATATAGAAGGATCCTGTTTTTTAATCCATTCTGCCAATCTATGTCTTTTGATTGGGGAATTCAGTCCATTGACATTTAGTGTTATTACTGTTTGGATAATATTTTCCTCTAACATTTTGCCTTTTGTATTATATATATCATATCTGATTTTCCTTCTTTCTACACTCTTTTCCATATCTCTCTCTTCTGTCTTTTTGTATCTGACTCTAGTGCTCCCTTTAGTATTTCTTGCAGAGCTGGTCTCTTGGTCACAAATTCTTTCAGTGACTTTTTGTCTGAGAATGTTTTAATTTCTCCCTCATTTTTGAAGGATAATTTTGCTGGATATAGGAGTCTTGGTTGGCAGTTTTTCTCTTTTAGTATTTTAAATATATCATCCCACTGTCTTCTAGCTTCCATGGTTTCTGCTGAGAAATCTACACAAATTCTTATTGGGTTTCCCTTGTATGTAATGGATTGTTTTTCTCTTGCTGCTTTCAAGATCTTCTCTTTCTCTTTGACCTCTGACATTCTAACTAGTAAGTGTCTTGGAGAACGCCTATTTGGGTCTAATCTCTTTGGGGTGCACTGCACTTCTTGGATCTGTAATTTTAGGTCTTTCATAAGAGTTGGGAAATTTTCAGTGATAATTTCTTCCATTAGTTTTTCTCCTCCTTTTCCCTTCTCTTCTCCTTCTGGGACACCCACAACACGTATATTTGTGCGGTTCATATTGTCCTTGAGTTCCCTGATACCCTGTTCAAATTTTTCCATTCTTTTCCCTATAGTTTCTGTTTCTTTTTGGAATTCAGATGTTCCATCCTCCAAATCACTAATTCTATCTTCTGTCTCTTTAAATCTATCATTGTAGCTATCCATTATTTTTTCTATGTTTGCTACTTTATCCTTCACTTCCATAAGTTCTGCGATTTGTTTTTTCAGTTTTTCTATTTCTTCTTTATGTTCAGCCCATGTCCTCTTCATGTCCTCCCTCAATTTATCGATTTCATTTTTGAAGAGGTTTTCCATTTCTGTTCGTATATTCAGCATTAGTTGTCTCAGCTCTTGTGTCTCATTTGAGCTATTGGTTTGTTCCTTTGACTGAGCCATATTCTCAATCTTTTGAGCGTGGACAGTTATCTTCTGCTGCTGGCATCTGGGCATTTATTCAGATTTCTCTTGGTGTTGGACCCAGCAAGGTTGTAATATTTTTCTGTGAAATCTCTGGGTTCTGTTTTTCTTATCCTGCCCAGTAGGTGGCGCTCGTGGCACACGTTTGTCTGCGGGTCCCACCAGTAAAAGGTGCTATGGGACCTTAAACTTTGGAAAACTCTCCCCGTCCTGGGGGTTCGCTAGCCGAAGCAGCTTGAGCCGGCCCGGGGTCCGAACGCAGGGAGGGTTGCTGGTCGCCGCAGCCAGGGAAAGAGCCCGTCCGAATTTCCTAGTCGGCCCTGGGCAACAAGCGTGGCGGGAGGGCGCCAGCGGCAGCAGCCCGCCCAAGAGAGTGCACGTTCCCCGGGAGTCACGGGGTCACCGTTCTCCGCGGCCTGGGGGTTTCCGATCCAATTCTCTCAGTTGGTCCGGGGGCTGCGCGTGGTGTGGGCGCCAGTCGCCTTGGTTTCAGGGGACCACCTCTCCAATTCTCCCAGCCGGCCCGGGAAGGGGGAAGGGAGTAACTCCGGCCGCTTGCCACCCCGCCCGGTAAGGCCCGCGCGCCTCGGCGATCTCACCCGAGCTGCTTCTCTCAGCCAGCCAGCCGTTCCAGGATGGGGTATGCTGTCTTTTTTATCTCTATTGTGGCTTTGGGCGCTTTCTGTATCGTTTCTACTCCCCTAGTAGGTGTCCTGGAGAAGAAACTAAGATCCGCGCGTCTTACTAAGCCGCCATCTTCCAGGAAGTTCCTGGATTACTCTCTTAAAGGACATATTTTCTTTACACTATGGAATGTCTTTTTAAAACTCTTCTGTTGGAGAAATATGATATATATTTTATGTTACTAACTTTTGAAGTGGGTTTTAGTAATGTTATTGAAATAGTTTGACTTCAGAAAATAAAGATCTCTAGTCATGGTGAAGCTGACAATATACTGTATGCTTCTATTTTGGAAGGAACTATTTGTCTGTCTGGGACCAAGGATTGATGGCAGAATGGCAAGCGGTAATGTGGGGGTCACTTAACATGATATTTTTGAGATTTATCCATGTTGTTGCATATTTTGTTACAGAATATGAACAGACTACTTTTTGTTTATCCCCTCTCCAGTCAATGGGCATTGGTTTGTTTCCATCTGGGGAGCCATAAGAATAACATTGCTATAGGTGTTTGTATGCAAATCTTGGTGTGGGTATGGTTTTGTTTCCCTTTAACAGATACCTAGGTCTGAAGGTACTGGATTGTATGGTAAGACTTTTTTAAGAATCTGTCAAATTGATTTCTTAAAGTTCTGTAGTATTTTCGGTGTCACCACATTTATAATGAGGGCACCAGTTGTCCAACAGAGTCACCAACACTTCCATTGTCAATCTTTTAAATTTTATCTAGCAGATTTTTAGAGGCACCACATTTGTTAATTTTTAATATAAAATTTAGTAGAGATATAAATACAGAAAACTCATGCAGAAAAATACGTTCTCATATGCCATTATTTAATTTGCATTTCCCCTATAAACAACAATGCCAAACATCTTTTCATGTGTTTCTTGACCATTCCTATAACTTCTTTCGTGAAGCATCTCAAATCATTTGCCTACTTTTACCATTCTTAAAATTATTTGATTATTTATTATTGAGTTATAAGAGTTCTTTATATAGGTTGAATTCAAGTCCTCTGTCAGGTAATTTTTCCCAAACTGTGGCCAAAAAAATGGTCAAATGCAAGCTTTATCTTCAGAAAAAAACTGCTTCATCATGAAGTCTTGTTAAAAGTGTATGAAAATGTGGAATACACACACGTACACACAAATCCATATTCCCTGTGTTTTAGTTAAATGCATAAAACACTAATAATATTGAAAAGAAAAGCATTTAACATACTAGGTATTTATTAAATAATGAGCAGAATTTGGTTGTCAATAAATAATAAATAATGCTATTAGTTTATGTTCCTAAAAGTAGGATATTGTTTTGATTTTTATTAAATTTCTCTCTTCATGAAACATTGGTTATGTTTTCCTTTTCAAATTTTCTCTTATATAGGTAGAGGATTGAAAACCAGAGAATATGAACTTTGATGTCCATAAATTCATGTACATAGTGTTCATTTATTGTTAAATAACAATAAAAATAAAAACTTTCAAGAATGCCTTTTAAAAACCTGTAGCTCAATTTAGTATCACAAATCTGACTCTTTGTTATAAATAAATGCCATATAATAAATGCATTTTCCTTTTTAAATGAATAGAGAAATTTAATAAAAATCAAAACAGTATCTTATTTTTTAGGAATGTAAACTAATAGCATTATTTATTATTTATTGACAACCAAATTCTACAGTCATCTCAGAATCAAAGTCTATGATTGGTTATAGCAATGGATTAGCATTTATGATTAGTATTTTTTCTACTGCTCTCATTTGCTCTGTTTAATTATTACAACTGTCCCTGTTTTGTATCTGTGTATTTGTGTGTATATTTTTTGTTTTCAGTTGTCTCATATTAATATTGTGATGAATCTTATTGTATATTTATATATAAATTAAACTCCATTATTTTGAGATTTTAGAGCATTAAAAATGAACAGGTACTTACTATAATGCAAGCATGGTAGTAAGTACTGGAAATAAGCATTTTTTTTCTAAAACAAGCTCATGAGAGAGAGAGAGAGATATAACAAAGGATGGTTTCTATTTATTGAAAAAAATAAAGTTTGGGGGAGAGAAATTGTTGACATCCCCAAGGAAATTTGAGAGTCATATTTTTTTTCTCAAAAAAATTGATACCTAAACAGGAATACTGTGGATAAGAGATTATCAGGTTGGGAAGGTCATTTAAGATCAAAATAAACAACATAATGTCATGAGTAATGGCATGTCTTCAACGTAGTTGGAATTTTAAATTTAGGTGTGCAAGTGTTGTGTGATAAGGCTAAGAAGGAAAGTAAAGGCTAATTTGTAGAAAAATTTCCTTGTACTACTAAAGAGCTTAAATTTTATTCTGTGTTTTGCAGAACCAATGATATTTTTAAAGGAGGATAATAACATGCTAAAATTTGTATTTTAAAAAGAAATCTGCATTGAGCAGGTGACCAGTGGATTGTCATAGTTTAGAAGTAGTTGACTATTTCTGTGACTTGTGTTATTATACTTCCAGAAGAGATGGAGAAATATGTAGTCCCACTGAAGAAATGACACTAAGGAGAGAAATAAAATATGATTTCAGGAAATAAGACTTATGGCTTGATAGACATAGAACTGGAAGTGAGGGAGAGGTAAGTGTAAATGATGATTATTTCTAGAATTCTAACTTTAACGACTGAATGTATTGCAATATCAAAACATGATATAGAGAAAATGTAGGAGTAGAATCACCTTTGGACACTGTGTTGGAGGGGTGGGGAGTGGGTGTTTATGAATTCAGTTTTGGTCTTGTCAAATTTGAGCTGCCAGTGGGATACCTATTTGATGATATCCCCTGCACAGTTGGAAGTAAGTGCCTGAAGCATCAGTGAGATTGTGATGCCAATTTTGAGGTCATCAGCATAGAGATGCCAGTTAAAAATATAGCTAAGGTTGTAGTACACTGAACAAATACCATAATCCAAAACCTAGAAAATATTGAAAAAACATGGACTGGAGGAAAAGTGAATGAAGATATGGGAGACCCAGTGCACATGTTGGGAGAGGAACGAAGAGAAATCTTTATCACAAAACCAGATAGAGAGGTCTAAGATGAGGAATAATCATGTCTAGTCAATATGGTAGATTAAACTATCCTCAGAAGTCTTCTTTTGGCTCCAGGTCTATAGATATATCAGATAAATAACACTTTTTAAATATTCTGTGAAGATTGAAATGAAATAAAACAGTCTCTAGTGAGATAGAAGTTAAAAGAAATTCTAATTTAAGAATTTAGAAGTTCTAATTCAAGAATTAGAAGGAGTTCTAATTTAAGAATTTAGAAGTACCTCTAATTTAAGAATTTAATTTCTGAAATTCTAATTTAAGAAATTTGGAATTAGCAAAATAAAATAAAATAAAAATGTTAGGTCACTCCAAAAGAAAACTTTTCATTGTTTCAACACACTTTTCTATGTCATCTGACTCTAACCCTTTATTGTCTTTGAGCTATTTTACAACCCTATATATTGTAGAAAACTGATAGCAATGGAAAAGAGTACTTTTCCAGATATGCAATTTTTTTCAGTCCAGTTTCAACTGACTTCCCTACATTTCTGTAGGAAAAAAAAAAGAGCATCCATACCTAGATTCATGGCAACATTTCTTTATTTCATATAAATTTTGCTTCTTTGATTTCTCTTTTGAAACTGATGCAATGTTTTTCTGGTTTCCTCATAAAACAATGAATTAAATAAAATATTTAACACATTTATTTTAATACCTGTATGAGATTTGTAACTTCAAAATTTTTTTTTAATTATGCTTTAACAAAAACTGAAGTGTGCTTCAGTTTGCTAAAGCTGCCAGAAGGCAATATACCAGAAATGGACTGGATTTTAATGATGGGGATTTGTTAGCTTACAAGTTATAATTCTAAGGCCATGAAAATGTCCAAATTAAGGAGTCAATACAAGAATACTTTCTCTAAAAGAAAGGCTACGAGCATCTGGGACACCTTCGTTACATGAGAAAGCACATGCCCTTCACTCCCAGTTTTCGTTGTTTCCAGCATCTGGCTCCAGTGGCTCTCTCAGCTTCGGTGGCTTATCTCTCAGCTTCTTTGAATTATCTGGGGTTTTCCTGTGTGTCCTTTATCCTCTCATAAAGGATTCCAGTAAAAGGATTTAAACCTACTTTGAATGGTAGGTTTCATATTTGAATGGTAGGGCCACATTTTAATTGAAATAACCTAGCCCAAAATTCCCAGCCACCACAGGTCTACACCCACAGAAACGGGATCAAAGAACATGGCCCTTCCTGGGGTACATAACAGCTTCAACTAACATAGGGAATTCAGTCTAAACAGCTGAGGATGTAATGGAACAACATACTCTATGGCGGCTGCAGGAGTATTAATTTATATTAAAGGATGAGACCAGATCCACAATTCTGGAAAGAAGGAGCGAAAAACTTAAAAACTTATCTTCTACCCATAAAAAAATATACGTATATATTTGAAGAACTCAATTACTGGCCACCCTTATGGCAAAGAAGCTACATAATAGCTAGTGCTCTGGAAGGAGAGATCTAATTTCAGGAAAAATAATCTATGTTTGTTCCATAAGAGGCTGTGCAGATTTCATCCCCATTCTCCCAGTGATTCTGGGACTCTCAAATTGAGAATAAACATAAAAGCTATTTCAGAATTGTGAAAAACCCTGGGACTTTAGCAGTGGCAAATGTAAAAGCACTCCATAGGAATGCATCTGTGGTCCAATTTGACGTACTCCCAAGAAAGTAGTTCTTCTGAAACTCCTTTCAGTCAAAAATGACTAACCCCTATAGCAGTGAAACTCACACCCAAGCATTCGTGTTGATGCAACAATCTCAAAGAGATTTAATTTCTTCAAGATTTCATATTTTTTCCTCAAAAAAAGGAGCAGAATCATGAGGCAAGATCAGATCTCTGAAAGAAACATAACAAATGAATTTTCAAATGCAGAAAGTTTAGACATGGAAATACTTACTGGGAAAAAAGTCAGTAGCAACATTAAACACTAGATTAGATTAACTAAAGAGAGAGTTAATGAATTATCTGCTTAATTTTAAGAAATTACTCAAAAGAAGAAAGACAAAAATATGGAAAATATGAAAGAGAAATGGAGACATAGAGGAGAGAATGACATAGTCTTATATTTTCTAATAGGGGGTCCATAAATGGGAAAAATAATATAATAGAGGCAATATCTGAAAAGAAAATGGACTAGAATGTTACAGAGTTAAGGAAAGAAATGTAATTATAGATTGAAGGTTCCATGTAGCAGAAGTAAAAATAAGCCCACACCTAGACACTTCCTAGTAACCTCTGAGAAACTTCAAAGACAAAAATCAAAGTAACTTTCCTCAACAACATCTCCAGTCCTTTAGATAAGTATTGACAAGTGTTTTGGATTGCAAATACAAAATAAAATGTAGACTTCAAGCTAATTTTATAAGCTGTATGCTTCTTTTAGAGTTTGATTATAAATTGAAGCACTTACTTATTGCATTTGCTTCCCAAAGAGTTTTGGAGTTTACAATTGATACCGGGAAGAATATAGGGTCAAAATCATGTGGCCAATGAAAGAAAATAAATAGGTAGGTAAGGGGAAAATAAATATAAATAAATTAGATAGTGATTGATAGATAAATGCAGAAATACAGCTTCTATACTTCTATATTTATATATTTAATATATTTAAAATTGCAGGTTGAATAATAATTAGAAACCTTTATCTGTTCTGAGCATCCTTACACCTAAAGATTGTTCTAATTGTTCTATTAAAAATGAAGTTAAAAATTAACCCAGAGTAACATTTCTGAACAAGAGAAGAATTTGTCCTGAGGATGCTCATGTGAAAATCATTGAATGATGCAATCATTGATATCATGCATTATAATATCTGTCAAAAATGTAAAGATACTTTTCTCATGACTTCTTGTGGTGGCTACACACAGCATAAACACAGACCAAATTCCTGACCACCAGCTCATAGGGTGGAAAATTGGGTTGGAATGTCAGTGGTAAATATAGGTATGCCATTCTCTGGTAAACTTTGCTAATAAAGGGACCAATGTGGGTATCTTAAGGAGTGAAGTGTGTTACAGAAGTGATAACATTACCTAGCCTGGCTATTTCTCTACTCAGAAAGTATTTGAGTGATGAGAGCAAAAGCTCTTAAAAATAGTTATTTTCTTAAAAAAAGCAAAAAAATGTGTGCATGTATTTTTAACATATTTCTATGTCGCCAATTTAAAATGATGTATCTCCATCCAAAAACATTTCTTGCAAGTATTTTTAATATATCACAAATCACTGAGTGCATTTTTGAGTTTGAGTTTGGGAAGCTTAATTTCAATGCTTTTAAATTTTCTGCAGATTCATACGGCATTGTTTCCCACCTCATGGAATACTGTCAAAAATAGAATAGGAAAAGAACCAGGTTATTTTCTTAATACCAGAAAAGAAATATCTAGTCTCAGGTATTTGGGAGACATTTGGAGATAATCACTAGGTTGCTTGAGTCAAGAAGCAAACTTTTCTAAGCGAAATGTAGTGCTTTATTAAAAAAAATAACCACAGCTTCATACTCTGACAAGTGGAATGAGTTGTTGGGTGTAGGAAGAGAAAGCTATGCCACTTTACTTATCTTATGTACTAAATATCCAAATGACTGAACAACTAATACATGTTGATTTTTAAATCAATATATTATAAAGCCATGAAATGTTATGGTTGCATAAAGGAAAGATTTGGAGTAAGACAATCCTGAATTTTAACTCAGGCTCCAGTGGACACATTTGACCAAGTTATTTTTTTCAAATGTCAGAGTTCTTTCATCAATGAAATGGGACTGAAATACTTACCATACAGTGCTGTTAGAATTCATGAAACAAAGTATTGAAAGGACCTAGCATCTTTTGTGGTTCCATGGTTACTGGTATTAAGCAGCTGGTCTCAATATGGTTTACACCCATGTTCAACTACCTTATTAAATTCATGTCATCACATACCATTGTGCTTCTTAATTCTCTCCAAGCTATTTCTTCTCCTTTTCTTCCTGGTGTTACCTAATTTTTTTTTTTTTTTTGCATGAGCAGGCACCAGGAATCAAACCTGGTTCTCCAGCATGACAGATGAGAATTCTGCCACTGGACCACCGTCACACTGCCCTACCCTAATTTTTAAAATCTTATCTTTTTTTCCCTCTTAGAGTATACCACTATTCTCCTAAATCACTTCCTCACTGTACCCATTCCCCAATCCAGCCCTGGAGTTATCTTTCTAAATTTGTTTCTTATTTTTACAACCCTTCACTGCTGGCTAATCCAAACTTCTTATCATGGCAGGCTCTGCTCAATTTAATCCCCAGTCCTCTCATCATAGGCTTTAGCAGAATCACTGAAAAAAACTATGCTCTTTTGCAACTTATTGCCTCTGTGCACTCATACCCCCACTGTCTTTCTCTAACTGATAAACTCATTATCTAAAATCAGGTTTGATTGTCACATCCTCCTAAGAAAATTCTCAGGTTTTCATACTCACACAAGTCAGGATGGCTTATATCCTCATACAGCATGCATAGATACTCAGTTATAAAACTGAAAACACTTATAGTCTCCTCTCCTATTGTAATGAGATGCTCTGACATCAGCAAGTGTGCCTTATCCAGCTTTCTATCCAAGGACTTGGAGTACAGTAGACAATTACTAAATTGTCTGTGTGCAAATGATGAACTGAAAGCCATGTAAGCTAGAATATTTATGTTTTCTTGGCTGTGACACTGCCAATTTACAGGGAAAATTATATTTACATACTTGTCTTAAAAACAAAGAGTAAAATTGTGCACAATTAGTTCTTTTCTAACTATTACCTTCCAAAAGTCTACTGAGTGTAAAGATTACAGAACGGGGGTACAGTTCAAGGTGAAATTCCTGAAGGAAATGAAACTGTGGAGCAGATTCACTGGGCCATCAGTCAGCTTTGTAGATAACCTCAAAGTGCCATAAACATTTCAGCTCACCTGGAAGTTCAAGGTTCAAACTGAATGGATATTTTACCGAAGGTCAGAAAGTCTTCAGCATCAGCTTCTAAAATCTAATTCAGCTGTATAGAAAAAAAAATAAAGCATCATTTTAATTAGGTGACAGAATTTCCACTCCACAGATATCCATGGTAAGAATTAAAGCCACGACTATAATTTGAACTTTCAACAATTTGACCAGAGTTGACTTGGACTGAATTGAACCTTTCTGAAGGGGTTTTTCATTTCAATAACTCCAAATTTCAGCCCTACAAAATGTGTAGCACGAAAAGGCATTACTTTATTTTTTTCTTTAACCTTGAATGACATTTTATACTGATCAGACATGTACAAATTTTCTTAATGGTCTTTGTAAGTTTGGAACTAGAAGGCTGTCACCTTTTCTGAAAAGTCTACTTTTATATAGGTAGTTATTTTGATATCAGTATGTTCTGTCCATGATCCAGTAGCACGTGGTGCTCTCACTCTTCTCTAATACAAATCTTTTAGTTGTTCCATACAGTCAGCTTTTTTTACAGCTCAAAATTGGTTGCTAATATTTTTTTTTTTTAAATTAGTAAATATTAAATTTTAATTCCTAGAAGGAAAGTTCTTGTAAAAACAAGGTCATTTTCAATGGTTGTTTTACTTATCAGATTTTTTTTTCTTTTTTTTTTTATTAATTAAAAAAAGAATTAACAAAACAATTAGAAATCATTCCAATCTACATGTACAATCAGTAATTCTTAATAACATCACATAGTTGCATATTCATCATTTCTTAGTACATTTGCATCGATTTAGAAAAAGAAATAAAAAGACAACAGAATAAGAATTAAAACAATAATAGAAAGAAAAAAAACAAAAAAAACAAAAACAAAAAACCTATACCTCACATGCAGCTTCATTCAGTGTTTTAACATAATTGCATTACAATTGGGTAGTATTGTGCTGTCCATTTCTGAGTTTTTATATCCAGTCCCGTTGTACAGTCTGTATCCCTTCATCTCCAATTATCCCTTCTCTTTTTTTTTTTTTTAATTAACGGAAAAAAAGAAATTAACCCAACATTTAGAGATCATACCATTCTACACATGCAATCATTAATTCTTAACATCATCACATAGATGCATGATCATCATTTCTTAGTACATTTGCATTGGTTTAGAAGAACTAGCAACATAACCGAAAAAGATATAGAATGTTAATATAGAGAAAAAAATAAAAGTAATAATAGTAAAATCAAAACAAAACAACACAAAACAAAACAAAAACCTATAGCTCAGATGCAGCTTCATTCAGTGTTTTAACATGATTACTTTACAATTAGGTATTATTGTGCTGTCCATTTTTGAGTTTTTGTATCTAGTCCTGTTGCACAGTCTGTATCCCTTCAGCTTCAATTACCCATTGTCTTACCCTGTTTCTAACTCCTGCTGAACTCTGTTACCAATGACATATTTCAAGTTTATTCTCGAATGACCGTTCACATCAGTGGGACCATACAGTATTTGTCCTTTAGTTTTTGGCTGGATTCACTCAGCATAATATTCTCTAGGTCCATCCATGTTATTACATGGTTCATAAGTTTATCTTGTCTTAAAGCTGCATAATATTCCATCGTATGTATATACCACAGTTTGTTTAGCCACTCTTCTGTTGATGGAGATTTTGGCTGTTTCCATCTCTTTGCAATTGTAAATAATGCTGCTATAAACATTGGTGTGCAAATGTCTGTTTGTGTCTTTGCCCTTAAGTCCTTTGAGTAGATACCTATCAATGGTATTGCTGGGTCGTATGGCAATTCTATATTCAGCTTTTTGAGGAACCGCCAAACTGCCTTCCACAGTGGTTGCACCCTTTGACATTCCCACCAACAGTGAATAAGTGCGCCTCTTTCTCCGCATCCTCTCCAGCACTTGTCATTTTCTGTTTTGTTGATAATGGCCATTCTGGTGGGTGTGAGATGATATCTCATTGTGGTTTTGATTTGCATTTCTCTAATGGCCAGGGACATTGAGCATCTCTTCATGTGCCTCTTGGCCATCCGTATTTCCTCTTCTGAGAGGTGTCTGTTCAAGTCTTTTTCCCATTTTGTAATTGGGTTGGCTGTCTTTTTGTTGTTGAGATGAACAATCTCTTTATAAATTCTGGATACTAGACCTTTATCTGATATATCATTTCCAAATATTGTCTCCCATTGTGAAGGCTGTCTTTCTACTTTCTTGATGAAGTTCTTTGATGCACAAAAGTGTTTAATTTTGAGGAGTTCCCATTTATTTATTTCCTTCTTCAGTGCTCTTGCTTTAGGTTTAAGGTCCATAAAACCACCTCCAGTTGTAAGATCCATAAGATATCTCCCAACATTTTCCTCTAACTGTTTTATGGTCTTAGACCTAATGTTTAGATCTTTGATCCATTTTGAGTTAACTTTTGTATAGGGTGTGAGAGATGGGTCTTCTTTCATTCTTTTGCATATGGATATCCAGTTCTCTAGGCACCATTTATTGAAGAGACTGTTCTGTCCCAGGTGAGTTGGCTTGACTGCCTTATCAAAGATCAAATGTCCATAGATGAGAGGGTCTATATCTGAGCACTCTATTCGATTCCATTGGTCGATATATCTATCTTTATGCCAATACCATGCTGTTTTGACCACTGTGGCTTCATAATATGCCTTAAAGTCAGGCAGCGCGAGACCTCCAGCTTCGTTTTTTTTCCTCAAGATGTTTTTAGCAATTCGGGGCACCCTGCCCTTCCAGATAAATTTGCTTATTGGTTTTTCTATTTCTGAAAAATAAGTTGTTGGGATTTTGATTGGTATTGCATTGAATCTGTAAATCAATTTAGGTAGGATTGACATCTTAACTATATTTAGTCTTCCAATCCATGAACACGGTATGCCCTTCCATCTATTTAGGTCTTCTGTGATTTCTTTTAGCAGTTTTTTGTAGTTTTCTTTATATAGGTTTTTTGTCTCTTTAGTTAAATTTATTCCTAGGTATTTTATTCTTTTAGTTGCAATTGTAAATGGGATTCGTTTCTTGATTTCCCCCTCAGCTTGTTCATTACTAGTGTATAGAAATGCTACAGATTTTTGAATGTTGATCTTGTAACCTGCTACTTTGCTGTACTCATTTATTAGCTCTAGTAGTTTTGTTGTGGATTTTTCCGGGTTTTCGACGTATAGTATCATATCGTCTGCAAACAGTGATAGTTTTACTTCTTCCTTTCCAATTTTGATGCCTTGTATTTCTTTTTCTTGTCTAATTGCTCTGGCTAGAACCTCCAACACAATGTTGAATAATAGTGGTGATAGTGGACATCCTTGTCTTGTTCCTGATCTTAGGGGGAAAGTTTTCAATTTTTCCCCATTGAGGATGATATTAGCTGTGGGTTTTTCATATATTCCCTCTATCATTTTAAGGAAGTTCCCTTGTATTCCTATCTTTTGAAGTGTTTTCAACAGGAAAGGATGTTGAATCTTGTCGAATGCCTTCTCTGCATCAATTGAGATGATCATGTGATTTTTCTGCTTTGATTTGTTGATATGGTGTATTACATTAATTGATTTTCTTATGTTGAACCATCCTTGCATACCTGGGATGAATCCTACTTGGTCATGATGTATAATTCTTTTAATGTGTTGTTGGATACGATTTGCTAGAATTTTATTGAGGATTTTTGCATCTGTATTCATTAGAGAGATCGGCCTGTAGTTTTCTTTTTTTGTAATATCTTTGCCTGGTTTTGGTATGAGGGTGATGTTGGCTTCATAGAATGAATTAGGTAGTTTTCCCTCCACTTCGATTTTTTTGAAGAGTTTGAAGAGAATTGGTACTAATTCTTTCTGGAACGTTTGGTAGAATTCACATGTGAAGCCATCTGGTCCTGGACTTTTCTTTTTAGGAAGCTTTTGAATGACTAATTCAATTTCTTTACTTGTGATTGGTTTGTTGAGGTCATCTATGTCTTCTTGAGTCAAAGTTGGTTGTTCATGTCTTTCCAGGAACCCGTCCATTTCCTCTAAATTGTTGTATTTATTAGCGTAAAGTTGTTCATAGTATCCTGTTATTACCTCCTTTATTTCTGTGAGGTCAGTAGTTATGTCTCCTCTTCCATTTCTGATCTTATTTATTTGCATCCTCTCTCTTCTTCTTTTTGTCAATCTTGCTAAGGGCCCATCAATCTTATTGATTTTCTCATAGAACCAACTTCTGGCCTTATTGATTTTCTCTATTGTTTTCATGTTTTCAATTTCATTTATTTGTGCTCTAATCTTTGTTATTTCTTTCCTTTTGCTTGCTTTGGGGTTAGCTTGCTGTTCTTTCTCCAGTTCTTCCAAATGGATAGTTAATTCCTGAATTTTTGCCTTTTCTTCTTTTCTGATATAGGCATTTAGAGCAATAAATTTCCCTCTTAGCACTGCCTTTGCTGCGTCCCATAAGTTTTGATATGTTGTGTTTTCATTTTCATTCGCCTCGAGGTATTTGCTAATTTCTCTTGCAATTTCTTCTTTGACCCAGTCGTTGTTTAGGAGTGTGTTGTTGAGCCTCCACGTATTTGTGAATTTTCTGGCACTCTGCCTATTATTGATTTCCAACATCATTCCTTTATGGTCCGAGAAAGTGTTGTGTAAGATTTCAATCTTTTTAAATTTGTTGAGACTTGCTTTGTGACCCAGCATATGGTCTATCTTTGAGAATGATCCATGAGCACTTGAGAAAAAGGTGTATCCTGCTGTTGTGGGATGTAATGTCCTATAAATGTCTATTAAGTCTAGTTCATTTATAGTAATATTCAGATTCTCTATTTCTTTGTTGATCCTCTGTCTAGATGTTCTGTCCCTTGATGAGAGTGGTGAGTTGAAGTCTCCAACTATTATGGTATATGAGTCTATTTCCCTTTTCAGTGTTTGCAGTATATTCCTCACGTATTTTGGGGCATTCTGATTCGGTGCGTAAATATTTATGATTGTTATGTCTTCTTGTTTAATTGTTCCTTTTATTAGTATATAGTGTCCTTCTTTGTCTCTTTTAACTGTTTTACATTTGAAATCTAATTTGTTGGATGTTAGTATAGCCACTCCTGCTCTTTTCTGGTTGTTATTTGCATGAAATATCTTTTCCCAACCTTTCACTTTCAACCTATGTTTATCTTTGGGTCTAAGATGTGTTTCCTGTAGACAGCATATAGAAGGATCCTGTTTTTTAATCCATTCTGCCAATCTATGTCTTTTGATTGGGGAATTCAGTCCATTGACATTTAGTGTTATTACTGTTTGGATAATATTTTCCTCTAACATTTTGCCTTTTGTATTATATATATCATATCTGATTTTCCTTCTTTCTACACTCTTTTCCATATCTCTCTCTTCTGTCTTTTTGTATCTGACTCTAGTGCTCCCTTTAGTATTTCTTGCAGAGCTGGTCTCTTGGTCACAAATTCTTTCAGTGACTTTTTGTCTGAGAATGTTTTAATTTCTCCCTCATTTTTGAAGGATAATTTTGCTGGATATAGGAGTCTTGGTTGGCAGTTTTTCTCTTTTAGTATTTTAAATATATCATCCCACTGTCTTCTAGCTTCCATGGTTTCTGCTGAGAAATCTACACAAATTCTTATTGGGTTTCCCTTGTATGTAATGGATTGTTTTTCTCTTGCTGCTTTCAAGATCTTCTCTTTCTCTTTGACCTCTGACATTCTAACTAGTAAGTGTCTTGGAGAACGCCTATTTGGGTCTAATCTCTTTGGGGTGTGCTGCACTTCTTGGATCTGTAATTTTAGGTCTTTCATAAGAGTTGGGAAATTTTCAGTGATAATTTCTTCCATTAGTTTTTCTCCTCCTTTTCCCTTCTCTTCTCCTTCTGGGACACCCACAACACGTATATTTGTGCGGTTCATATTGTCCTTGAGTTCCCTGATACCCTGTTCAAATTTTTCCATTCTTTTCCCTATAGTTTCTGTTTCTTTTTGGAATTCAGATGTTCCATCCTCCAAATCACTAATTCTATCTTCTGTCTCTTTAAATCTATCATTGTAGCTATCCATTATTTTTTCTATGTTTGCTACTTTATCCTTCACTTCCATAAGTTCTGCGATTTGTTTTTTCAGTTTTTCTATTTCTTCTTTATGTTCAGCCCATGTCCTCTTCATGTCCTCCCTCAATTTATCGATTTCATTTTTGAAGAGGTTTTCCATTTCTGTTCGTATATTCAGCATTAGTTGTCTCAGCTCTTGTGTCTCATTTGAGCTATTGGTTTGTTCCTTTGACTGAGCCATATTCTCAATCTTTTGAGCGTGGACAGTTATCTTCTGCTGCTGGCGTCTGGGCATTTATTCAGATTTCTCTTGGTGTTGGACCCAGCAAGGTTGTAATATTTTTCTGTGAAATCTCTGGGTTCTGTTTTTCTTATCCTGCCCAGTAGGTGGCGCACGTGGCACACGTTTGTCTGGGGGTCCCACCAGTAAAAGTTGCTGTGGGACCTTAAACTTTGGAAAACTCTCGCCGTCCTAGGGGTTCGCTAGCCGAAGCGGCTTGAGCCGGCCCGGGGTCCGAACGCAGGGAGGGTGTCCGAACACAGGGAGGGTTGCTGGTCGCCGCAGCCAGGGAAAGAGCCCGTCCGAATTTCCTAGTCAGCCCTGGGCAACAAGCGTGGCGGGAGGGCGCCAGCGGCAGCGGCCCGCCTGAGAGAGTGCACGTTCCCCGGGAGTCACGGGGTCACCGTTCTCCGCGGCCTGGGGGTTTCCGATCCAATTCTCTCAGTTGGTCCGGGGGCTGCGTGTGGTGTGGGCGCCAGTCGCCTTGGTTTCAGGGGACCACCTCTCCAATTCTCCCAGCTGGCCCGGGAAGGGGGAAGGGAGTAACTCCGGCCGCTTGCCACCCCGCCCGGTAAGGCCCGCGCGCCTCGGCGATCTCACCCGAGCTGCTTCTCTCAGCCAGCCAGCCGTTCCAGGATGGGGTACGCTGTCTTTTTTATCTCTGTTGTGGCTTTGGGCGCTTTCTGTATCGTTTCTACTCCCCTAGTAGGTGTCCTGGAGAAGAAACTAAGATCCGCGCGTCTTACTAAGCCGCCATCTTCCAGGAAGTCTCGGTTGCTAATATTTTAACCAATGAACATGTAGTTAAACATGGACAGTAGAGATTTATATCCTGATTTTATATTGATTTAAGTTAAATTTCTTCCCACCTTGGAAGTACTCCCAGTTAGGGCTGGCCTGAGGCAAAATTATAAAGTAGGTTAAGCAGTTTTTAGCTTCATCCAAGTTTCTCTAGGTCTGTGCTATGTAAAAGGGTGGATCTTTCAAACTAGAGATGTTCCATTAAAAAAAAAAAAAAGGAAGCTCTTTTCTTACTCTCCAGACAAAGTGTAAGGAAAATGGCCATCACTGTCAAGTTGGTCCTATGGACTCTATTCCATTTTTTTTAATGTTTGAAAGGGTTGTTTATTGACAAATGTTTTGATATAAAATATGCAAAACTCACACCACACATTTAACATTCTCTGTTTTTTGCCTCAGTGTTTAGAGGTACTAGATGCAGATGATTCAGTCAATAAGAAATGGTTCCTACCCAAAAGGAAGAAACAAGCTAGCACACCAGATAACTGCAGAAGCTTGCAAATGTCCTTACGATCAGTGAGTGCAATTATATGGATATGAACAGAATGCTGTGGAATATAGAACACTAAATACCTTTATACATCAATTTGAGGGAGTCAGAGATACATTTTTGAAAGAATCTTCAAAGTTTCCAGAGACATGCAAGAAGAGGGGATAGAATTCTAGGCATAGAGAACTAATACCAACAAATCTTAAGAGTCCCTGGCACATACATGAGATATTCAGACCATCACTGTGGCAGGAGAAGTATTCATGGAAGGTAAATCTGGAAATATCAGTTCAGGATCAGACAATAAAGGATGAATATTTTATGCCAAGTACAATTAGGATTCAATTCTTAGGCAGCAGGAAATTGAAAGCAATTCTAAATAGAGGAGTGACATAAATTCTGTTTCAATCAAGATAACCCATGCGAGTTATGAGAGCCTAGGCTGAGGCATAAGTAGGAGGCTATGACAGGAAGTGAGAAAAGTTAACTCTGACATAGAAGTGCCAGGACTCGATAGATTCTGTGAGTCTGATAGTGTTTGTGTATGTTTGTGTGTTTGTGTGTGTGTGTGTGTTTAGGGTGGAGGTAATGAGAAGGGAGGATTAAATCCTTTAACTTAGTTTGGGTCACCCCAGAGGCAGACTTACAGACCAAAACTCTAAGTTTAAGTACTCTGTTTGGGAGTTCATCCCAGAAAACCCTGAGACAGGAGTGGGAAATTGGCGATGGGAAGCCAAAGAGAACCAATCAAAGGTTTATTATCAAAGTGATGAATGCTGTAGGAGAGTGAAGCTCAAACCTGGAGAAAAACTTCATGAAGCAGTATAAAATACATAGTTGGGGGTGAATGATCTTAAGGGACTACATCCTCCTCTGGGGCTTAGTTACATGTTTAGTAAACAAACAATTTGTCCTGTCTGTATTTACTGCTGCGCTTCAATAGATTATGTTATTTCCCAAAAGAATTTAAAAAGCACTTTTGATTGTGATTAATAGGGCTGGTTCATTTACTTAAGTCTGGTCATTACCTCTACGGAAAGAAATGAAAGACTCCCGGAGGCCATATAACAAACCTGATAAGGCATTGAAATACAAACCCAGTTTTTATTCCGAAGCTTTACTTGCATGACTGCACTGATCAATCCCCTTGGGTTGAGAGAAACACTCCATAAGTCTAGAGAGAGCTCCTACCAGAGTGGAGGGCATATAACACTACTGTTTACTGAGGGGAAAAAAACTTCTACCTACATCACATGTTAAAACCTGAGACTTATTTTCTATTCAGAAGATTAGGATCTTGAATGAAGCAAAGTAGCATGCATCATAAACAGGCAAAAAGCCCAAGTAGTTCTTTACTGTTCTCAAGATGGTAATACATAAATGTTTCAAAACTATGTCTTTGTTGACATGAAGGCAGATCCCTGCACTGCTACTGACCAAATACCATGGGTGCAATCCCACCGTCTCCCACACTTCATTTTACTTTTGCACTTGGTAGCTTGAAGGGCTCCTTACTAATTCAGGCTCTATATTCCTTTGAGAAGTAAATTTTGATTATTCATATAGTTTTGCTTTATATACTTAGAATTTTAAGAAATTGAGAATAAATTCCTTGAGCTGCCTTAAGTAAAACAAAGCCAGTAATTATAAGCAGATATTTGATAAAATCATTACCAACACTTTATATATTAAAGCTGGTCCATTAAAAACTACTTCTCTGTGGGGAAAGGGGTAGTGTGTGTGTACATACATATATATATATGTGTGTGTGTGTGTGTAAGTATGTATGTATACAAGTATGTTTTAGTTTTCTAAGGCTGCAGTAACAAAGTACCACCAACTGTGTGGCTTAAAACAACATGAAGTTATTCTCTTGCAATTCTGGAGGCCAAAAGTCCAAAATCAAGATGTCAACAAGCCACACTTCCTCTCAAGACTGTGGAGTTCTGGTGGCGGCTTATCCATGTCACAACTCAATCTCTGCTTCTGTCATGTGTCATGTGTCCATCTCTCTTCACTCTTTTCCCTGCTCTCTCTCTCTCTCTCATTGCTGTGTCAAAATTTCCACTGCTCATAAGGATTTAACGTTCATATGAGACTAAGGGCCCACACTAACCCAGTTTGGCCTCCTCTTAACCAATAATACCTTCCTTGCTAAATTAGTAACCCCTATATATATATGTATTAGTGCAGTTTTACAACACATTCTTGTTACTGTATAACATGTACTCTACATTACATCAAGTAAATAAAACCAATGTAAAAAAAAGAACATTATTACTTTAGATTACATGTAGTCCAAGGTTCTCCATCCAGCAAACGGTTAGAGTTTTGATAACCATGTAAGCAATACTGTTATTTATACTCTTATTCCTGTATGGTGTGAAGTCCTTGTGTGGCCTATGAAATATCACATTCTCTCTCCAGTCTTCAATTTGCATAAGAGTAAATTTGTGGAATGAACTGTGGGATGGGCTACCCAACCAACCCTGTGACTTTCATAATTTATTTATTTCACTTTTATGTAGAAATGAAGAGTTTTTTAAAATGCTGCTTTCCTATATGACTCAACGTACTGAAATTGATTGATTTTATCATAAATTTCAGCTGGGTAATGTATTGTGTTTCAGTGTTTTATGTCTAATTACCTATAAATTCTCATTTATGGTATCTACAGTTATACATTTTATGTTATTTAAAATGACTAAATCTTATGGAAAAAACTTTCAGCATTATCTCTGCTTTACTTTTGAGCAATTTAAGCTAAAACAATTCAAAAGAAATCCTTTGAGCATTGTTAACCTCCAGAAAAACAATTCCCTTCTTATATCACCAGACCTGTGCTGTTTTTTAATGATAGAATATGGCAGCATGCTTCTAAAATTCTAAGTGTACCATTTTCAAGGTTTTTCACAGTGGGTTGTGGCATCAAATATCTATTTCTAGAGCTTCTCTACTTCAACTGGCCTCCCACACACTTTGTATTGTGGAGATTATTAAAAAGTTAAGCAATGGAAGGAAAAAAACATTTATATTTAAAACCACCACAATATTTTAAGATTCTCTCTCTCTCTCTCTTACCCCCACCCCCACTTCTCTCTCTCTTCCCTCAGGAAAAAAGATGACTTGTAAAATTGAAATATAACAAGTTCTCCTGTTTGACTGTATTCTTAGGGTATTTGGTAATTATTAGATTCAAATCTTCTCTGATAGGGTGATCCACTTTTTCTTGAATATTTTCAGTGTCTGAAATTTCTACCATTGGAAGGTGCTTTCTCTTTGCTGGACAGCTCACCTAGAAAATGTTCCCTGGATTTGAACAGAAATATCTCTATTTAGGACTTTTCCCATTGATTTTAGTTCTCTAAAACTTCTCAAAGCATACTATAGTCTTAAGTATTCCATAAATCATATATGTTTGTGAAGAACTAAATGTTTATTTTATTGAGGAATAGAATGCAATTTTCTTACTTACATAAAATACGGGTCTTGTTTGCCTTCTTTCTTGCTCTTTGACCAGACTGAAATATCTTCTTATGTTTACTGTCCCATCCCCTGAAATCATTTCAAATTCATACTCAACCTCCACAAGTTTGCTGAAAATTCCACTTCTCTAACTTCTTTAATCCATTCGTGAACGTTTTCCTCTTTAAGACTCCTTTTGTGGAACACAGGAAATAATCTTCTTTGCTTGATTAGTTGTATGGGCTTTGTGGCAAAATGCTCATCTTTATTTTCTGTTAGGTAAGTGAAGTTCAAATCCTACAAATGTCACCAAGGAGTGTACAAGACATCATTCCTGGTGGCCAATGTTCTTTAGTGAGTGGCATATACTGAGTCACGTGCAAAGCATGTGCTTGACAGATAATAAAGGCACATAAAGGTAGCAAATTTTTTAGACAACATTTTTAAGTAGGAGAAGTTCATAGGAAATCTGCTTTCTATGCATCATAAAAGGGGTTCCTGCTCATTTGAGGGGGAAAGAGAAATTGAATTGCTGATCAGTCCATTCTTGAGGCCTTCCTATTTAGATAGCACATTGTGCCCTTGCTTTCCAAATCATACAAATTCCAAGATAGCAGAAGTTCCCTTTCTACAGGTCCATTCAGTTAATCGCAGGATTTTGTCTTTTCAGTCTGTATCCTCAATTCCCAGAACCATGACTTGCATTCTAGTATTTGCATCATGAAATGAATGATAAATGAATGAATGCCTCAGTCTTGCAAGAATATGCAATTGCTCAAAAGACTGTTGATTAATTTTTAATTAGGGATTTTAAAAGAATGATAGACTTTATTTTTTAGAGTAGTTTTAGGTTTAACAAAAATTAAGCAGAAAGTATAGCGTTCCAATATACTACCCCTTCCTCCACCCACACTTTCCTTGTTCACATCTTGCGTTGATGCATTTGTTATTGTTGATGAATCATTACCTATACATCCTGATTAACTAAGTCCATAGTTTACATTATGGTTTACTCATTGTGATGCAGGTCTATGGATTTCAACAAGTGTCTAATGTCATGTGTTTTATACTTAAATGATGGCTTAAACTACAAGGATTTATTAGCTTCTTGGTTTGAGGCCAAAAGAAATCCGAATCAAGGCATCCTTAAGGCTTTCTTCCTGATGTTCTGGGGAAGACTGCTGGCAATCCTTTGTCCTTGACTTCTCTGTTATGTGGCAATGCACATATTGGCCTTTCTTGGCCTCTCTGTTCTCTTCTGGGTCCCACTGAATTTCAACTTTTCACTTCCTATGGCTTTCTCTGCGTCTGAATTTCATTCCACTTATAATGGATTCCAATAATAGGATTAAGATCTATCCTGATTGAGGTGAGCCAAATTTTAAC
Source organism: Tamandua tetradactyla (assembly GCF_023851605.1). Taxonomy (NCBI): domain Eukaryota; kingdom Metazoa; phylum Chordata; class Mammalia; order Pilosa; family Myrmecophagidae; genus Tamandua; species Tamandua tetradactyla. The sequence goes on from NW_027518243.1 coordinate 52,298, forward strand.
TGAAGTAACCTCATCAAAAAAATCCTATTTACAATGTGTTCACACCCAAATGTCTTCCTGAGTTGCATATGGGTCCAGACCACCACATCATGTATCTATCATTTTGGTATCAAATAGAATAGTTTCACTGATATAAAAAAACAATTTTTACTTTTTACTCTGATCTTTTTACTGTCGCTATACTTTTGCCTTTTCCAGAATGCCGTAAAATTGGAATCATATAATATATAGACTTTTCGCACTGGCTTTCTTTCGTTAGCAATATGCACTTAAGTTTCCTCCATATTTTGTGTGTCTTGATAGCTCATTACTTTTTTGTGTTTGTGTATGTGTGTGTTCTGTTTGCCTGTTTGTTTTGCTCATTGCTTTTTCATTTTTTATTTTATTTTTTGACATGGGCAGTCTCTGGGAATTGAACCTGGATCTTCAGCATGGCAGATGAGAGCTCTACCACTGAGCCATCATTGCCTGCCCTGCTCATTATTTTTTGGGTTTTTTTTTTTTTTTTTTGCACGGACAGGCACTGGGAATCAAACCCAGCCTGCCTGCTTCTTACTTTTTATTGCCGAATAAAATTCCATTGTGTAAGTGCACTACCATTTGTTTGTCCATTGGCTATTGAAGGGCATTGTGCTTGCTTTCAATTTTGGGTGATTATGAATAAAGATATCCTAAACATTTATGCACAGGCTTTTGCGTGGATGTAAGTTTTTATCTCATTTGGGTAGACATTTCAGAGTGATGGCTGGATCATATGGTAAAACTGTGTTTACTTTTATAAGGATTTATTTCCAAACTGTTTTCCAAAGTAGATGCCACTCTGCATTCTCACTGCAATCACTGAGAATTCTTTTTGCTTCACATCTTCACTAGTGTTTGATGTCACTGTTTTGGATTTTAGCCATTCTAATAGGTTTATAGAGATATCTCATTGTTTTATTTTATAATTCTTTAATGACATGATATTGAGCATTTTTCATATATTATTTGTCTTCTGTATATTTTCTTTGATAAGGTGTCTGTTCAAATATCTTGTCTTGGGGTGCTTAATTTGTCATTGCTGAGTATTAAAATAAATTTTTTTGTGTATTTTGGGTACCAGACTTTTATCAGCTATGCATTTTGCTATATTTTCTTCCAGTTTATGGCATACCTTTACATTCTCGTGACATAATTTTTCAGGAAAGATATCTAAATTTATGGCACTTTAGATTCAAGAAAAGAAAAGCAGAGAAAAAATTAAATGTTAATATTTTATTGTTATTACAGTAAAATTCAGAATATTAATGTTTAGCCAGGCCCTCCATGTAGGGTTTGGCATCTTGTTTGCTCTCCAGCTTTCATATCATATCATTTTTTACTTTCTTTTCTCATATTGTTCTTTTAAAATGCCTCAACCCAGGATTCTGTCACTCAAATCTTTTGCTTCTGCTTGGAGCTGTGTCTCTATTCCAGTCTCAACCTTTCTTTCCCCATACACTAACTCCTACTTATGCATTATTTATGTCTGCTCAAATTTCACTTTTTTGAGATTTTTCTGGGTTCTTTTGTCTAAGGCAGACTTCATTGTAATAAGACCTTCATAAAATGCAGAACGCGCTCAGTTTGTCATTAGTCGAAGTCTCATATCAGGCAATGATTTGTGTAATCATTTAAACATTTTTGTTTTTTTTTTTTCCATCTAGAGTCCAGATTCCATGGGAATAAGGTCTATGCCTCTATGCTGACCTGTGTAACTCTATCAATTAATGTGATACTTTATTGATAAGAAAAGGGCCTATTGATCAGGTGTCAAATGAAAGGAATGAAAAAAAAAAGCCTCTTAATCATAATAAAACTTACCCTCTATTTGGGTGGTTGCATATGGGATTTAGAGGATGATTCTGTGTATTTTCTAAATCGCTATGTACTATGCTTGAATGCTTTCTTTAGAAGAACTGTACTGTAGTAAGAAATGCTTAATAACTTCTTTTAATATATTGGCGGTGAAAGATTTCAATTACTTAATAATTTGTGTAAGAAAAATGAGAGCTAGTCATTTAATTCAAGTTTTGGAAATGATGTTTTAGAGATTATTTTAGTAATTTTCTGAGACGCAATTTTATTTGCTGTTTAACCTGTTTTGGCAGATGGCATAACAGCCATGGTTTTATCATTTTGTGGAAGTCATAGATTCTCTCTTAAAAAAAAACAAAAGATCCACTCTGAAAGGAAAGTATGAAATGTTCCTGTACATCCTTCACCCAGTTTCCCCTGGTGTTAATATCATACAAATTTTAGTAAGTAGCCTCTCAAAGACCAAATTCATTTTAAAACAGAAAATGTGCACTTGACTTGAGATGGAGCTACATGTTGTATAATTCTTACTGATTATTTTCCATTTTCTCGGAGTCTCTGAGTAGACAGGCTTGGCATGATTATTTCAGAGCAAACATAAGTTAAGATACCATGGAATTGCCTGTGCTGAGTCCAGAAAAATGATACTTATATACATACTCAAATTTGAAGAGAAAATATATTTCTTCAGATTTCAAATACTGTAGTAGATATAAAGCAAAAATAAAAACCTGCCACAGAGTCAAAAGTATATAAAGTAGATCAGAAGCAGAGTTTTTCATTTCCAAAAGCATGCAACTATGCAGGGAATTTATAATGTTATTGTTTTACATTAAACATATTCAATGGAATATAAAAGAAGATACTACAATTTACAAGTTGCCATGTGAAGTGACTTTTCTATGAGACTTGTTTTGCTTCATAGTCCCTCTCTATACTTCCCTTTTGTGGGGATTCTAGAAATCTTAGCCTATTTTAAGGCAGCAGGTCAAAGTGAATATATTTTGATCAAATGGTTTCTACCAATCTCTGTACAGTTGGCTGGCTAATGACAAGAGTCAGGTGGGAATGGACATTAGGTTTCTGATATCATAGCTTCTGAGCAGCAGAGTTCATATTGCACTGTCTCAAAGCAGATGCTAGGAGAGAGAAAAAGAACAAGAGAAGGAAGAAAAGTATTCAATTATCAGTGTGGAAGGAGAGAACATGTGATTCCAATGAGAAAATCTGGCTGGCTTTAGAGCAATTTGTTTTCAATCCAGCCTCCAGAGTTCCAGTCATCCTTAAACCTGTGTGTCTGAAGTAAGCCAATAACTACCTCAGTCTTCATTGCAAGAAGCCAACAATCACTCTGGCCATCTATCCCCAGTAAGCTTCTTTGACTTAAATTCTTCATTACAGTGACTATTCACCGATATGATAAAAAATACTATATATTTATGATATGCTTGCTTAATACACTTTTAAAATATAAATTATACAATGAAAGTTTAGATGAGAGCATATTATTTCCATACAAAAAAGTGCTGGGAAAAAATCAACCATCTGCTTTTTCTCCTAACCTGATTCACTCACCATGCTCGTTGGCTTATACCATGGGGATATTTAACTCATACAAATTAAACAGTGACTCTTACAATGAGGCCAGTGAATCCTCTACTTTATTAAACTGCATTTGTATGGTAAATATTTTAATAAGTAGTCATATCCAGTAAAAATCCTTAAATTTGGGGTATTTCTTTATGTGAAGCATCATCAATGATAAATAGCATTGCATCTTTCTTTTCATTAGGCAACATAGAGTGTATAAGAAGGGAACTGCAGGGGAGTAAAGCTTTTTCATATTTTCCTATGAATCATTTAATCATTGTTGAAAGTATCTAGCAAGCCACCATGCTGTATCTTTTTGTCCCATCAATATACTAACATAGATCTTTACAAGTGTTGGAAGCAATATCTGAGAGTTCAAACAGGTCAGTGAACATATTTATTCTTCCTAAATAAATGATAGCAAAGATTTTGTCAATGAAAAAAGGGAAGGCGCCCATGAGTTGTGAGAGGGTCACCAGAAAGGTGAAATGCTCAAATGACTCCAAATAGATCAAAAGACCTCACTTGCTCCAGAATGGCAGTCCCCTCAGTGTGCTTAGAGTGGAAAGAAGAGTCATTTGAACATAATTTGATGGAACCAAGTGACAGAGGATTTCATAAAGAGATCTGGATAAATATCAGACTCAGCTCCAAAGAGAGGTGAAGAATAGAAGGGAGAATGGAGAGTTTACGGCATTTGAGCTTAATTTGTGAGATAAAGTGTGACCAAATGGCCTCACCTTAAAAAAAGAAAGTGAGCTCGGAAATTACATATATCTTGACCTTGGAAAATTAAATACATTTTTTCCAATCCCTTTTTGTTCACAATTTTTCCAGAATAGTGATTAACATTTGAGGATTTGGAGCAAGTTTCAACACAGGAGTGGTTTTATCAGAGCTATTTGTCATTGTGCTCAGATATTAACTATGAGCTATTTTGTATAAGAAAAAGCATATTTGAAGATAACTTAAAAACAAGCAAACAAAAAAGATAACTTAAAAACAAGAATCTTTCCCAAGGTCTCAAACTCCTTTCTTTGTCTCATTGATGGGGAAGTACTGAAGGGTTATAAGAAAAAATGGATAATGTAAGAGTTGAAAACCCTGATAGACTAAAAATATTAACATATATTAATGAAACTCTATCTAGTTTTAAATTCTCACTGGTTAATGATCTCATATTGAGACATTTTGGTCTCTCTCTCTCTCTCTCTCTCTCTTTCTTTCATGATCCCATATATGATTGTGATACCCATGGCTATTATAGAGAAACTTTGAGGATAAGGGATGGAAAGTTGAGAACTCATGAGTTAGAAGATGGAAAAGACTCGGAGTCTGAGAAATAAAAGGAGAGAGATCTATAAGTAAAAACAAGAAATCTAATTCTGGTAAAATTGGTGAATATCTAATTATTTGTGAGTAGAGTAGGCAAGGTGAATCCATTCTCATTTCACTCAGTCGACAGTAAGATTAAAATTAGGGACTCAGAAGAAATAAATCTAATGCATAATAAGGGTCATGGCAAATGCAGGCTCAAAGGATCTGACATTTAACTGATTACACCCGCACACCCCATAACGACTCTCTCAACTAGATGCACCATGAACAAAATCAAACTTTTGGCAGCTTGAGGCAAGGATGATATGTTAGAGACCCAAAACATTCATTTAGAACTTTGGTACGTAGTAAACTTTTTATCATTGTTCTAACAAACATGCACTGTATTTCAGTGATTTTTAATGTATAATTCCCAAGGAAAGCATTTGTAAGTGTAGAAGCATAAATAAATGCAGAACTCCTAGGGGAAATATGAAAATATAAATTCAAAGTTCTACCCACAGTGACAATCTCCAGCAACTCACGGTTTGGGTAGTGGCCATTTTAGGGTGAAAGTTATATGTCATTTTTTAAAATTTATTTAATGAAGCACAGGGTTCCCTTTTAGTCTTGATGAAGCTGAATGAGCAGCTGTCACAGAATTTGAATAGCTCTTCTCTCAGTTTAGCTTCTTCCCTTCATACTATTATTTCCCTAGGGCATGCAGTGGTTACTAACATGGGTTCTGAAATCACAAAATCTATTAGTAAATACAATTCCTGTAGCTTAATGGATTTGTGGCCTCAAACCACAGTCTCTCTCTCTCTCTCTCTCTCTCTCTCTCTCCAGTAAAATAAGAAGACTAATGTGTTAGCTTTAGTCTTCTAGGAAATGTAAGCTAACACAGATAAACATGCAAAGATATTTTTTATCATCAAAATTGACCTTTTTTGTGAAAAAATGACATGTATATAAAAAACCAATAATTTTCAAAACACAATTAGTTGTAGAACAGATTGCAGAGTTTGGTATAGGTTACAATTACACAATTTTAGGTTTTATTTCCAACTGTTCTAAGACACTGGAGACTAAAAGAAATACCTGTATCTTTCTGATATCAGCAATCATACTTGTTTGTTAAACCCTACCTTCTCTGTATAATTCCACCATCACCTTTGATCTTTCTTCCACTCTTTAAGGTTATTTGGGCTATGCCCATTCTAACTTTTTCAGGTTGGAAAGGGCTGTCGATAATATGAGATAGAGGGATGGAACTAGTTGATGTTCTGGAGAGGCTGGCCCCTCTGCATTTCAGGACTTATCTGGTCCAGGGACCCATCTGTAGGATGTAAGTTTCTGGACTGTTACCCCAGTGCATGGAACATTTGTAGAATCTCATACAATACCCTAGGTGTTCTTTAAGATTAGCAGGAATGGTTTTGATTGAGGTTTGACATGTTTGATAGGGAGCAATGTCTAACTACAGCTTGCACAAGAGTGACCTCCAGAGTAGTCTCTTGACACTTGGAACTCTCTCAGCCACTGATACCTTATTAGTTACACTTCTTTCTCCCCTTTTGGTCAGGATGGCATTGTTGAACCCATGGTGCCAGGGCCAGACTCATCCTTGGGAGTCATCTCTCATGCTGCCAGGAAGACTTTCACCCCTGAATGTCATGTCCCATGTAGGGGGGATGGCAATGGATTCACTTGCAGAGTTGGGCTTAGAGAAAATGAAGCCACATCTGAGCAACAAAAGATGTCCTCCAGACGTGACTCTTAGGCATACCTATAGGTAGGCTACACTTATCTGCTACCTAAATAAGTTTCACAAGAGCAATCCTCAAGATCAAGAGCATGGCCTATTGATTTGGGTGTCCCTAATATTTGACACAGTGTCAGGGGTTACCCCTGAGGTAAAGTTTAATGTTTCCATATTTTTATCCTATACATCAGGGGATTTGTGCAAGAATTTTATTAGAGAAAATACATGAGTTAAGACAGAATGAAACAGAGAAGACTAGGAAACCATCAGATGTGATGCAGACACCAAAGAATGAGGGACATTGGGTAGAAACATCCTAGACTGCCAAGAAGCCCTAAGGAAGGTTCAGCAAAGTCATCAGGGAATCCTCAAGCCAAAACTGGCCATCAGAAGAATCTTTTTTCTCCCAATAATAGATTTGCCTTGGTATCTTTGCTGCGCTCAGTCACTGGTAAGGAACAGACCATGTAATAATGATGGACTTCAAGGTGCAGCAACTGGCATTTCCTGTTAGTTGAAGGTCTGCAAGATGCCCTTTCCTACCTACCACAATATTGAACTATTCTTCTTATAGGCAGATTATTAAATAAATGAATGCATGTTAGGGCACAGTGTAAGCACTAAACAAATGTAAGTTATATCCTCACTACTGCTGCTGCTACTACTGCCACTATTACTACTACTTACTACAAACAGATATGTCCTATCCAATAGTCATGTATAACAGTGTGACACTATCACTGTTAAATAACTGAAGTTCTTTTGATGGTAAAAACTAAATTTGTCATTACTGTTGCGAGCACCTTGCACAGGATTTTGCTATATTCTTGCTCTTGGTGCTTCAGGGGTTGCAGAGTATGCAAGCAAAAAAAAAACTGCTTATATGTTGATAAGGAATGAGGATGAGGAAAAAAGCCTTTAGACCTGGAGCTGGAATGCCTTATTCAACTTGCAGTCAGTGGAGATCATTCCTAAAATAGCCATTTCTGTAGCCCACTCATGGAGCAGCACCCCTCAGACAAAGGGGAATTAGTGCTACAAAGTCAATGTGATTTGAACAAATTGTTTACCATTTTTCAGTGCCTTTTTTTAGCTGCATTAAGAAAGTTAAATGACTTTCCTTACCCTATGGCAAATATTAACTTACTGTGTAATCCTTTCATTTATTGCAAAAGTATAAACATGCTTAGCCACACCCCGTACCTGAGAACTAAAAATCCTTAGCTGCCAATAAGAATTGTTGAGATTTTAGTATACTGAAGACAGAAAAGGGTATTTTGAGATCTCCATAAATAATCGCCTTGTTTATTTTAAAAGGAAAAATGACTGAGGCAGAGAAATCATGAAAGGAAGCCATGGAGACATACCTGCACTGTGAATTTCTGACGCTGAAGACAAATAGAGATCTTTTGCATTGAACTTTGAAAGCTTTCAGTAACTTTAAAAGTGAATTTGATTCTTACTTTTTGACACTACCTTTTCACTGTCAAGACTAGAATGGGTAAGTTGTTCATGGTGGTCACCTCAAGAAGTTCAAGTCCTGCCTCCTTCCTGAGTACTTTGATCATTTCCTAAGGAAACCCACAAATTGATTACACTTGGCTCTTCCACCTCTGTCCAGCTACCACACTCTCCAGGTATTCAGTCCAATGTATCCAAGAAGGGAAAGCTCAAAGACTTTGGAGAAGATTAAACTGAACTAAAAATATTCCTACATCAAGTTATGTGGCCTGAAGCCAGTTATTCCATGTCTCTGTATTTTTAGTTTCTTCATCTGAAAAATTTGAAAATGACTTACAATCAATGATATGTAGAGAATGCCTAGTAATTTCTCAATGATTATTATCCTCATTTATCAAGAAATTAGCACAGTCATCTGTCCTTTGTTACATTTACAATTTAAAACCAACCATGTCAATCACTGAAACAAACCAATGAATGTAAGTTGCCCTTATGTGACAAATCATTATTACTGCTGAAGACCACAGATATTTTCTCATTGCTTGATTTAGAGCAATAATTTCTACATTCATTCATCCATCCATCCATCCACTTGTTTATAAAAGCTGGATATTATTGTGCTAAATATATGATTTCCCTATGTTACATATCCACCCTGCTATCTAGCAGCTGTGCAAGATTACTTAACTTCTATGTTTCTAGGTCCTCACCTGTAAAATAAGTATGATAATTGCACATATGCATTTCCTGTCCCTGACTCATTAGGCAGTCCCTATTTGCTCAAAATTATTGAACACATGTAATGGGGCAACATTTGTGTCAGATGAGGTTGATTGTTGCTTTGTGTCTGAGATTTTGTGTCTGAGATTTAGACCTTGTCAACAAAATATCTCTCGGGGGCCTCACTCAGTATGTTTCTGAGATTATTTATATGAACTGCTTTGGCAGAACAAAAATAAGCACAGTAATGTTTGCCTTTGTTTCTATCTTTTTTTATGTACTTCCTCTCTCTTACTCAACTGGTATACTCTCTTCCCTTGAAAAAGGGACCTAAGTAAGCTACTTCTAAACCTCTACACTTTTAGGATCACATTTGCCTTGACTGTCAATTATAGTGTCTAAAAGTACTAGGAAGAATAAGGTCCATATGTTACCCAGCAATGCAGTAGCAAGCTTCCCAGATTCATCTACAATGTGATTCCATAACGTTATTCCATTAGCCTTAGACAACATTTCTTGGGGAAAGGGGATGGAATGTATCCATGGATTCTTGTTATAGCATTGCTACTTGCTTAAAATAAGCATTATTCCAACAATATCAATAATGTCTTCTTATCTTTTTTCCCTGAGACATTTGGATTCATTAGTCAGTCTGATGTTTAAAAACAAATGGAATAAAATTGGAGAAAAGTTTAATCATACCCCAGAATATTTAACTAGTACATATATTTTGAATTCATATGCTAGGTATTATATAAGACATTTCTCAGGCATTTGCATTATCTGCAAATACTGTGATTTTGCTTAAAGGTATCTAAGATCCTGGCATTAGGGTCATTAACATGCATAGTTTGTGATGATCTTAATAGAAACAATAATGATCATTCTAAAACTTATTTTCTAAAAGTAATTTGCATTTAAGCCCCCTAGATATTGGAGTCTGGTGTAAATGTTTCATGGTTTGAACCTAGAGTGATTATTAACCTGAATATTAAATATATTAAAAAATAAATTGATACTTCCCTAGTTTAATACATTTAAGATTTGCTCTAATTCCTGCCCCCAACCACCCATCCACTAACATGAATAAGCCAAGATAAGTAATACATAAGATGAAGATTGATTAGGGCCAGGCCTATGACAGCCAGAGAACAGTGTCTTAGAATTTATTCCACATCTCTACCAGATAATAAGATAACCTATAACCCCCAAAATCTACAAATCCTTAATACTTTGAAAAGCTGTCATCAAAGCAGTGTTACACCAACTGTGTTCACTAATTTTAGTTCCTTAATATCAAGTTTAAACATACAAGTGCATTTTCTTAATTATATTTAATATTCAATACATATTCTAATGAATGTTTTCAATTTCCTTCCAACATATTATGTGAGCTGTTCATATGTTTATTGTATTCTCAACAGTTACAGCCAAATGTGATATCACTCAAAGTAATGGTTCCATTATTTTTTCTTCTCAACACCTTGAGTTTTACTTTTCATTTAAACTTTTAAAGCAATATGTTGAATATATCTACAGTTGTGCTCAATATCCTCCATTTGTGTCTTCAGATCCACTCTCCACCTTTCTTCTCAAGCAGCCTGCTTGGCCCCTGTCTTCTGGCTCGGGTTAGCCCATGAGCACCAGCTGCAGATACGAGGGAGGGATTAGAGGAGAGATCTGGTGTTTCTTTCTGTAACTCCTCTCTTAGGTGCTGCTTCAGGTGTGCTGCTCCCCAAAGACCAAGATTATAGCTGCTGCCAGGCAGTCCTGTCCCATCAGTGCTCTCATTCTGGATGGTAGGACAGTCTCTTCACTCATAATTCATATCTGAGAGTAGAATGACCTCTTCCTTATTAATCACTGTAGCTCCCCAGCACTATCCCTTTGGTTTTCCCACATCCTACCCACAGCTTTGCAATAAACCCTCCATTCAAATGAGTTGGAGTGACCAACTGTTTTCTGCCAGGATGCTGGCTGATCAAGTATCAATAAATAACATGTTTTTATTCTAACTGCAAAATCAAGTGCATGAGTATTAAATGCCTAGTTGAAAAATCAAAAATGTGCCTTTTCCATTGGGATCACATAAACTAAACATTAAAATTGCCTAGCAAATTATCCTATTAAATTCAAACATTGAATCTAGAACTTGCCCATTTTTCTTAAGATTCACTTTGAAGTCAAATCTAAGACCCAGGTATATAACATATGTGGAATCAATTTGTACCCATCATATAAAGTTAATACATTCTTGTGTGTGTATGTGTGCATTTTCAACCAATATGAGGAGGATCTAGAAGATGCCTCATGTGAAATAATCATTCCTTATAGGTACTATGATATTTTCTAATACAAAAGTTGTGAAGAGGTGAAGAATCAAATAAATATCTGTGTGTGGAGCAAAAAGAAAACAAAGATCTCCAAGGGATAAAGGATCAAGAACTAAGGAGATATTGAGGTAGATTTGTTAAGGAAGAAGAACCAAAGGAAAAGCCTGATACCATGAATCTGCAGTAGACACTCAGAAAGGAAAAGGTAAGCTTGAAAGAGTAACAGCACTAATAATGATATGGATTATATTTATCTGCCTATATTGAACCCTTACATTGCACCAGCCACTACGGTTACAAACTGTTCTTATTTGCATTCTACATTTGAGAAAAATGAAATAGAGAAAAATCTCCAAGGTCCACATTATAGTTAAGTAGAGAACTTTAAATCTATTTGTTTCAGATCCTACACATAAGCATTGCACCCAAATTCATGCTATTCAACCTCCTTAAAATCAAAATGCAATAATGCAACAGGACACAGCTTCAGTTGCTTGTGAAGAGTTATATTATTAGTTCCTTTTTCATAGAGCATGGAGATGATAAGGCAGAACAGGGAATGATTCGGTTCAGATACTAAAATGACCAACATGTCCGCGATGAAACCAACTTATACAGGGTAGCCTCTGCAGTTAAGTCTTATAAGAAGGAGTTGGAGAATCTCAGATTATAGATTCCTAGAGGAGCTTAATGAGAGACTTAAAGCTCTTTTCTTGTGAGTGTTGAAAGGGGAGGAGTAAATCGTCAGGCTCAGGTTTAAAATAGAAGGTCCGCTGAGCCTCTTCAAGTCGTGCTTGTATACGCTTTATTCTCAGTGCTCCGTGATTATTTCTTCCCATAAGAAGCTTAATCTGATTAAATGAACATATGTAACTTATTATTTTCGCTTAATAGTAATATATCTATGTATTATTCTTTTCTCTTAACAGCGATATGTCTGCAAGCCCCTTGCTTTAAATCGGTGGCTGTGAAAACAATTAAATACAATTCTGTGGTTAGAGGCTTTTTCTCACATTGCACTTCTTGTCATTATAAACTTCTTCAGCAAAGCCTGAAATGAAAACCATTTTACTTGCTGAATGGTCATAAGGTTAATATGAAAAATAAAAAAACAAAAACTAACTAGGATTTGTGTATGTGTATTATTTTATATGCTTATTTTTTCACTAAAAATGTATTTCCAGATTGAAGATGGGAGAGTATTGAAAAAAATAGTTTTGGAAAACACAAACTTAGTAATTCTACGGAAATCAATATTCCTCAAAGTTGATGAAAGAATACAATAATCACTGTAGATATTCACTAAATAATGTTCACTTTAATAATTCACTAGTCATTTTGAGGTACACACCCCATGCTGTGTGTCTCTAATTTGAGGTAAAAATATTTTTTTTATTTTTTACTTTTAAAATATTTTTATTGATGCATCATCACATGCATATAGTCCATACATAGTATACAACTAATGGCTCACAATATCATCACATAGTTGTGTATTCATCAGCATGTTTGTTTTTTAAGAATATTTATATCACTCCAGAAAAATAAATAAAAAGAAAAAAACCTCATACCTCCCATACCCCTTACCCTTCCCTCTCCTTGACCACTAGTATTTCCATCTACCCAATTTATTTTACCCTTTATCTTCCCTACTATTTATTTATTTATTTATATCCATACATTTTATTCACCTGTCCATACCCTGGATAAAAGATGCATCAGACACAAGATTTTCAAAATCACACAGTCACATTGTAAAAGGTATACTTTTGTACAATCATATGCAAGAATCAAGTCTACTGGAACACTTCATTAATATTTTTTGAGCCAATAACCGAGTAGACCAAAGATACACTCAGGGAATTTTTTGATTAGCTGACATTAAAACAATTTTCACCCTTCTTTTCTTTCTCTCTCCCTTCCTTCTTTCCTCTCTTCCTTTCTTTCTTTCCTCCTTTCTCCTTTCCTTCCTTCTTCCCTCCCTCCTTCACTCATTTGCTTTCTTGCTTCCTTGCTTCTTTTCTTTATCAGAGAATATTCTGATCTAGATTATTACACACATTAATCACTGAACAGCTTATATGTAGAAGACCTAACTTTGATGTATTGCTGCTGGAAGTCGTTATTATTTTGTAGGTCTAGTCATTGAAAGGCTCTGTGACTTATATCTCCACAACATTTTGGCTATGTATTTCTTTAGGTAAAACAATTTAATGAATAAGTGTTGTTCAGAGAGTGTATATGAAATATTTCACTTGGGAAACTTTGAGGATGGTGAATATGCTTTTATAATTTTCATGTGTATCCCCTATGGAAAACATACCAATCTCTCCTTCTACTAAATTTCTTGAATACTGAGTTTAGCATTAATATTTAAGCACTGCTGCTTACTGTTTGCTTGATTTTTGAGCAGTTCATCCATTGCAAGTTAATAATTAAAGGGAATAAACTTGCCCCTTAAAATATCCTGATTTAAACTTAATGAAATGGCTTCAACAACTACAAAATAATATGATCTCTTTTTGCCCGTTTCTAAATATATTTATTTATCTATCTATGTATCTATCAACTATCTATCTATATCAATAATCTACAGATAACTAGTATGGCTATATATAAGACAAAAATGTATACAAATATGCAAAACAGTGACATTGAGTATGTTTGGAAAGAATTCAGATTAAGCAAATTGATTAGTTGAAAAGTGACAAATGTGAAGGAAGTATTTTAAACTGGCAGTAAATATTTGCATAGATTCTGGGCTTATTTCTTTCAGGACATTTATCCTTTCCTATAATTTTGGGAAATAGAACCACTATTCCAGAGGGAAAATGTATGGGCAATAACAAAAGTCACCTATTTGTATAAGAAATCAATAAATTTAACATTCAGGATGGTGAATGACAATCTTGAGGAATATTATGTATTATTAGTACAGGTAACTAATTCTTAATGAGGAACTCATCAGCAACTCCACAATTGTTAGATTTGATGGATTTTCCACCAATCTTGTGAAAGGTTAAAATAAATGACCTCTGATGCAGGACTTTTCATTCTGTCCATCATTTTTTACTATTGCTCTGGGTTGGAAAATACAGTAATTATGAGATTTAATCTAGAGAAAGTGCACAAGGCTTGCAGGATTTTTATATTTTACAGGATTATTATATTTAATTAGATATAGATGTTAATAAATACATCCCTGGCTTTTGAGTTTCTGATATGAAATTTCCATCCTCTATATATCTTATTAGAATATGGTTTAGTCATTATACTTCTTATAAAATATTGGTAAAGTTAGAGACGGATGTGTCAACATATGAAATATGTAGGTTAATTCAGAACATTAAGATAAATAAAAAGAAAAATGACATTTTGGTGATTCCCATAGTGTATTAGTTAGGGTTCTCTAGAGAAACAGAATCAACAGGGAACACTTGCAAACATAAAATTTATGAAAGTGTCTCACGTGACCGTAGGAACGCAGAGTTCAAAATCCACAGGGCAGGCTGCAAAGCCGATGACTCCAATGGATGGCCTGGACGAACTCCACAGGAGAGGCTCACCAGCCAAAGCAGGAATGCAACCTGTCTCCTCTGAGTCCTCCTTAAATGGCTTCCCATGATTGCATTTAGCATCACTAATTGCAGAAGACACTCCCCTTTGGCTGATTACAAATGGAATCAGCTGTGGATGTAGCTGACGTGATCATGACCTAATCCTATGAAATGTCCTCATTGCAACAGACAGGCCAGCGCTTGCCCAATCAGCTGAACAGGTACCACAACTTGGCCAAGTTGACACCTGTCCCTAACCATGACATAGGGTGACATATGGGAATCCCGTTTTTTTATGTGTGATTGTTCTGTAAACCCACAACTTCCATATTAAAGAAAAAAAGTGAAAAATTAACCTAGAAGGAAAACAGAGGATTTCAAAATGTATTCACATATTTCAGAAAATATCACTACTCTTTTTTTTAATCTTTTGATCTTGATTCCACTTAATTATTTCTCATTATATTGCAGGTGACTTCTGTTTCAGATTGACTAATTTTTATCAGAATCATCTGTGAGTCTTGATATCTTTTTATCTTTAGGTCAAGGACTGAACTTGCAGAAAGTGGCTTTAACTCTGAAAATCATAATGGACACATCAAAAACTTTTGTAGAAAGAATAAATGTTTGTTTTTTATTTCTCTAGAGGAGAGAACCAGAATCAGCTGAGGCATGCAAAGAGAAACAGGATAAAGAAGTGTATGCATGAAACCAGAGATGCCCCAAAGCTGTCAACATGAAATAATAAATTTCTCATTGTAATAAAATGCTGGATTTGTTTGGTGTTTATAAGAAAAAACATGATTCTAAGAATAAGATTAAAAATATTTTAAAACCATAATTATCTAATAGTTTCACATATTATTTCCAATAACAAATAAATGTGGCACATTCCTAAAAAATTGTTTCTTAATGAAGTATCATTTTATCTCTCATTTGAGAAACAAACTTATTCCAGTCTTGCCACTGATTGATGAATGATATTAAACAAGTTACATATTCATGTAAAAGAAATATTAAATTATAAGAGGAAACTAAAAAAAACATACTGCAACATGTTCATCATAAAGGAGACTCAAGACAAAAAATATAACATAGTACTGGCTTAATAAAGTAAAACTCTCAGTCCTCATAAGCATTGTAATTATGTGCATGATTTCATATATAGATATATTAATTAAAATAATGATATGGAATTTTATTGAGCACTTATGACATGTCTACATACTTATTATGTCAAATACTTTTAATTTGTTATCTTACAACAATATTATGAGTTATTCCTTGTTATCTAATTTCTTTCTATAAGAAAACTGCGGACCAGAGTTTTTAACCATCAGAGTGAGAAACTGGGCTTTAGACATGAGATATGTTGAGTTAGTTGGACTTTGGTCTTAACTGTTACATACATATTATTACACATACTAAAGGATCTGATGTTGGCATATGTCAGAACAGAAAATGCAATTAATTTTTTCTAGATAATAAGGATAAAGTATAAGGGACCCCCAGCATCATGGATGAGGAGCCACTTTTAGTTAGATATGCAAGAAAATAGATGAAAATACAGTATATTACTGAATCCATATGAGCTATCTTCCATGGCTACTATGGCTCCTTACTGTTTTTTTTTTTTCAGGATATATGGTTTAGTGTTCAAGAAATATCAAATAGTTTCCTATTCTGGTCAGTTGTACATGGCTGTTTGTGAGTCTTCATGGTAGATATCCTTTTATTCTTTAGATAGTGGATTTAAGTAAAAACTTGGAATATGCTTTCTTTGGATTCCATTCTTGTCCGTTGGCCTTACCAAGGTGGAGAGGCTGCCCATCGGGTGATACCTGGAGACTCAGTTTATCTCTTTACATGTACGAGGGTAGAATAGAAGGAAAAAGAAAGCATATGCTGCCATCTAGTTACTGCTTTAAATGAAAGTGCTTTGTTTTTGTTACTTAATAGACAGTGACACCCCCTCTACTTAAAGACAAAAATTTTTCCTTGTTTGGTGGAAGAAGATAAAGTTCAGACATCTGCTTTCTCTCACCCGATGAGGGGAATGGGCAATGTGTGGCACCCCACCCTCATATACAACTAACACATCCTGTAGCGTAACACCAACTTAGCTCAATTTAGAAGATAGCTATATTTTGTTTAACAGTTTCAAATATCTAGGTAAGAAACATCTACAATTTTTATTTTTAACTTTTATTGATTAACTTGGGATGAATTATGAAAATATGCTTTTTCACATAAAGAGTAAGAATAGTATGTTCTGTTTAACATTATGACTTTAAAATAATATATACATATGTTCACTAGAAAACAAACTAGTTAGGAAATGAATTGGTGTCTATAATATTGCAATCATATAGTTCTTTAAAATGTGTTAACTTAATTAATTAAAAGTATTCATTTTTAATATAATATTCAGTGTATTGTACAAGGAAAGAATAAGCATTTCCTGAGTCCACAAAATTTATTTGAATTATTGATCATTCACTGAGCCCACACATTTTCTTTTTCATAATGTTGCTTTTCCTTCAAACTCACTAGAACTTCAAATTTATTTATAGAGTTGCTACTGAACAATACACCTAAAAGTAGTACACATTTCCTTTTAGAACTTTATATAAACTAGAATTTATCGTGTACGGAAAGGAAAGGTAGAGCTTGTATCATTCCATGACAGTTTAGACCTTAGCTGAGTGGGGATTAGGGTTTCAGGAACCAGCAAATGAGATCACATAATTTAAATCTTGCTTCATTTTCAAAATGATCGCTGAAGAAGAAAATGATCTGGTACCAGAATTACTGAATTTTTCTATTACCAATATGGACATCATCCCCCAAATTAAAATATATGACTTTTCAAGATATGTATGAGATAGAGAGTTCATAAAATATTTGTTAAGTACATTTTAAACATTTCTTTGTATCATATTAATAATGGGCATCTGTCTTATTTTCCCAGCTACAAAAACAAATACCATAAAATGGATTGGCTTAAACAATGGGGATTCATTGGCTCATGGTTTTGATAGTAGGAGAAGTAAAAACTGAGGCATCAGCAAGATGATGCTTTATTTTTGAAGGCTGTGGTATTCTGGTGCAGGTTATCTGCAATCCTGAGGCCCTAGGCTTCTATGACATATGGCATGTCCTCTCCTTTCTCTTTTGGATTCAGTGGACTTCCAGATTCTCTCTCTTTCTCCTCCTTGTTTTCTCCTTGTGGCCTTCTCTATAAGGCCTCTAGTAATAAGATTAAGACATCCTGCTTCAGTTGACCACATCCTAATTAAAAATAACATCTTAAAAAGTCCTGTTTGGAATGAATACAAACACAGAAGAATTTATTCAAATTAAAACCATATTTCTTTCTGGGGTATGTAATTCAACGTACCACAGCATCCAAAATATGAAAAACAGGTTACTATTTTAAGTGAATAACTCAAGATTTATTTGACTAGAAATAAAGTTTCTCTTTGATTTTTTAAAGGTACACTATATTTTTGTAGACATATGTGCTAGTTTGCAAGCTGCCAGAATGCTATATAACACTTGCAGAAATTTAGTAAGTTGCAAGTTTACAGTTCTAAAGCTGTGAAAACCTCCAAATTAAAGCAGGGCTATAAAAATGTCCAAGCTAAGGCATCCAGGGAAGGATATTTTGGTTCAGGAAGGCCAATGACATTCAGGGTTTCTCCCGCAACTGGAAAGGCACATGGCAAACATGGTGATGTCTGTTAGCTTTCTCCCCAGGCTTCTTATTTCATGAAGCTCCCTTGGGAGCATTCTCTTTCTTCATCTCCAAAGGTCTCAGGCTGTGTGGGCTCTCTTGGTTCTCAGGCTCTGACGCTGTTACCAAAGTGTTTCTTTTTTTAAAGGATTACATTAAACTAATCAAGACCCACCTGGAATGGGTGAAGACGCATCTTCCTCTAATCAAAGTTAGTACGCACAACTGAGTGAGTAACATCCCTGTGGAGATAATCTAATCAGGTTTCCAACCTACAGTGCTGAATAGAGATTAAAAGAAATGGCTGCCTTCACAAGATGGATCAGGATTAAAATATAGCTTTTCTAGGGTACAGAATCCTTTCAAATCAGCACAACATATTTTAAAGAAATTCTATATTTTGACTTTCAGTTAGATAGCTGCATACTTTAATAGAAATTGAGTATGTGCAGATTTCTGTGGAATTTCTTTTTTTTTTTTTTACAAGCATACTGGAAATAAGGAAAAGTGATTCTATTTCATAAATTTTACAAAGAAATGAAAAAATGGACCTGGAGGCTGTTATGCTAGCACAAGTGTTACAGAAGCAGAGTGAAAAAACTCCTCCTGCCATTATGCAGCTTCTGTTAACACAGGATACAGCAGTCATCAATTTGAAATAGGAAATAACAGAAGACTGAAAAAGTGCTAGAAACTGTGAGAAGTCACAAATGCAGGTAGAATTTAATTATCCTAGTTAGGGTATAACCAGGACACCAAGGCTGTATTGTGTTGAGGAAAACCTTGCAGAGAAAAGTGTCCTGAACACTGAAATCCACCCATCTACAGATACTAAACTTTTACATAAGTCTCATAGCAGCCTCCTTCATTAAAATATCCCTTGGACACCAAGTGTCTTTCCATTATGGGTGAATGCTTTTGACAAACAGTGCAGAAATGTCATACGTGCAATGTCCAAATATATATCCTTATGGAACATTAAGATAGTTATCTTAATGACATTAAGTATTCTTAATATATTTCATTATTTAATAATATATACTTAGTTTTTAATTCCTTCCTAGGCAAGGAAATGCAAATTGCACAGCTCTTCCCTCCATGCAATATTCATGGCAAGAATCCTCTACTACTATGTCAATTAGTGTTGGGGAAGAGGCTCATATACACTATGTATGTTTTTATGCCCCAGAGCATTAAGAACATAAAATTTTGCCATTTTGTATAAGAATTGCTTTGAATGCAAATCATTGTTCCTGCTAGGGAAACATAAAGAGGATTATACTATATGTCTGGATCTCAGAAATTATATGTGGAAACAAAATCAAAATAAAGTTAAATAACTGAAAGTCAGGTAAGTCTACAAGACAGATATTGAAATGATAAAACAATATTTCACTTTCCTGATAAACTATATACAGAATGAAATTTATCAAGTTAGAGTTCATTGAAAATATTTTACATTTTCCTTCAAGAATTATACACACATATAACAAGTAAAGGATATATATATCCTTTATATATATATAAATATATAATGAATACAGGCATTATACATGCATTATAATGAATACATACATTCATTATAAACTATGACCTGGAATTCGCTCAGTAAGCGAATTAACTTAAGTAAGGTGTGTAACTTTTCAGAGAAGGAAAGGTAGCTTAGTGCCTTTTTTCAGGCTGGGTAGCTGATGAGGTCAGTATTGTTCAGTGATTTGTTGAGAAGCTACATCTATTCCATCCAGTGTCATTTCACTTTTCAATACACACACACACGCATATCAATGACGCATCAATGTACAGACATTGTACAACAATAAATACACTTTACGACAGGGACCTGAGTCATAGTTCATATGACTACCACATATGAGTGAATATTTAATTATCTAATTATGAGTTAATATCTAATTATTCTAATGTTATAGGGCAAGATACGATTCATGAAAATAGCCCTTACTACCAGATAATAGAAAACAAATAAAATTTTAAAAATATAAACATTTAGGGCGGGCCACAGTGGCTCAACAGGTAAGAGTGCTTGCCTGCCGTGCCCGAGGACCCGGGTTCTATTCCTGGTGCCTGCCCGTGTAAAGAAAAAAAAACATATATATATATACACATTTACTCCATCAATGAAAGGCAGCGCTGGCTCTGAACTAAAACCCAGATACCCTCTGTGAGTATTTTAGATATCCCAAGTCCACACGTATGCATAGCAAGTGTTAGAGTATAGGAGAGCTGCAACATGTTAAGCAATTTGAAACAGCACATTCTCTTTCTAGTGTCTAAACAAGAAACTTTCGCATACCCTAGTTATAAGCAAAATAGAAATGCAGTACTCTCAGTGCATGAAAACAAAATTTTAGAAATCTCTTGATAGTCACCTAGTAAGTTACTAAAATGTGAATAGAAACACTGTATGGTTGACAGTAGTGCTGGAAAAATGTGGTTCAATAGGAAGGCCTAATTTGTTGGCTAATGTTTCCTACCATCCTCCTTACCACCCACCCATCAAGCAGAGGTGATGTCTAGTATATAACATCATATGCCCTTCAATTAAATCCCATCACAATATTGAGAATTCAATAATATAAGACATGTAAAATAAAGATGCTGTGGGAAATCACTCATTAAAAGTCTAACATATACTGTAAATTTGGAAGAATATATTCCACCAAATGCAAGCCATGCCATATAAACCCCATGAAGCAGGAGCAGATGCAAACAGGAACCCGAGTGTTTATTGGCAGAACAAGATATATTCACCCTATGATTCACCATTCTGGCCTGTTTGAAAGATGTATATAATTTGGAGGCTTAAAATTATTTTTTAGAGCTAAATATCTTAACTGTAATTGCCCCATGGTGATCCTGAGGTATTACCACAGGTAAGATCTCATGTCAAATTCTTTATACTTTTTGATATTTACTAACACATATTTTATCATTTCCTTTGAAAGAGATAGGTTATTAGAGAACTGCATTCAAGTAAGCAGAGTCCTACAGGCTGCATGAAGTCAGAGTACCCAAGTTTGTTCATGACCTGTTAATGACCATATCAAAGGATGAAAATCAGAAATTAGTATAGATATTTATTAGGGACATTAAAAAAGAGGGTTAAGTAAGGAAAAAGCTCAAGTAAATAGGCTACAACAATATAATGAAAGTAGTTTAACTCTCTAGTTGGGAAAGTATTCATCAGGCCAAGGTCAAGTTAATTTGGTCATGGCTTAGGATAAGAAATATAAAATTCTACTATAATTATAAGAATTTAGCAATGCTGACATGAGGTGTAGGTGGCATGGAAAACTGCTAATGAGTTTCTTGTTACTGGAAGTGCATGAAACTCTTGTAAAGGACATCTCAAAACAAAGAAAATAATTCTCTGATTATTTTCAGCAGAAAAAATTCTTATAATCACAAGTCAGTATCAACTGAAAGAAGCTTGTACCTAAGGCATTCCAGATATCTCTTTAAAGTACTCTGAGAGACGTGAAATCAAGGAAGGAGGAAATTATTCAAGGCTTGTTGCCTGAATGAGTTTTCTTCTCAGAAAAAAAAATCCTATTTGATTTGTCTAGCAGGGGAAGTAACCTAGCCTTAGAAACAGATGGAATGGGGTATACTGAGAACAGATATCTAATGGAAATATAGTATTTTACAGAAATTGGGTTAGTTTAGCAACCCAGAGTGTCACATTGCCACGTGACCCAAAAAGTTTAATCCAGTTTGGAAGAGCTGGCTCATCATACTAAGTTTTCCTCCTTCCAGGATCTTGTCCCCTTAAGTGTGAAATGGCTTGAGTCTTTTCCATATCTTCAAATGCCATAGCTGGCATTTGTTTCTTTGATTGATTTAATTTAATCCAGACTTTCTCCAAAATCTTTTGAGAGTCAGTCTAATATAAACTAATCCGTCAGAGGCACTGTTCAGAATTGGAAGTTTCTGTGTAATTTAATTTGAAAATCTCTTTTATGACTGAAATTGACCATTCTTTTATATTTACTTGATTATCAACTGTGTGTTCAGATATATTGACTATTTTCTATTTGTTATTTTTTCTTTATTGGTGTTTAGAAACTTCATATATTGTGAATCTTACACTTTTTCCTGAATTATGAATTATAAGCATATTTTTTTATTTTGTCATTGACTCTGAATTGCACCTTGCCTTCCACTCCACCCCCAAATCCCATGCACTCATGTTTGCTTTCTGGGTTGAATTTTTTTTTTCTTTCCTGGGTCCAGGATTTTGAATCATACTGAGAAGTATCTTCCTCATCCACATGAATAATAAAACACATTTTATTCTAAAGCACTTGTAGTTTATTATTATACATTTTAATTTTGATTCATTGGAATTTTTCTTATTTTATATTAGAGAAATGAACCTAATAAAAATTATTAATATCTATCCAGTTATCCTAACAACATTTATAAATTGTTAATTTTTTCAACTGGTTTATATTAGTGCATTTGTGATATACTAAGTTTCTAGATTATTTGAGTCTGTTTAGATAATTTTTATTATATTCCACTGTATTTTAAAATCTGTATAGGTGACAATATAAAATCTTTATAAACCAAGACTTTTTAATGTATATACATTTTACTATCATAGGGGTAGTCCCTTTTATTTTGCATGTATTATATATTTTCATAGATATTTTTATATTTTTAGTAAAATATATAAAAATCTTTAAATTTGTACATTATTGATAGCATTGTATTACCAAATATGACAGTGATGATTGACATTTTTATGATATTGAGTCTCTTCCCTTAAATTTTGATGTCTTTGCATTTTTATTTTCCATTATTGTTTGCACATTTTTTGAAATATGAAACAAAAGTAATAGTCATTTACTACTTCTGAATTAAGAATCATTCTTTGAAAAAATTTTGTAGTTTTGAAACTTTGTAGATATGTATTTGATTTACAGATAATTTCTCAAAACATTTAGTGACATTTTATTTTGTTTTAATCTGTGAAAATTTTATAAAGCTAAATAATAAGTTAGATATTTAGCAATTTCTTTCCAAATTACTGGCTAGTTTCCCTGACATAACTCAATGTAATTTTTAGCTGACCCTTTTCAAATTTATTCACAATTTAAATCTTGTTCCAATACGAACTCTCTGCTATATGTTTTCAAATTGTTGCTTTTTTCTTTCCTTCTTTCCTCCTTCCCTTCCTTCATTCCTTCCTTCTCACTTTTATTTCTTTCTGTAACAGAAACTCTCAAATAGAAAGTCTGCACCATCTCTTTCTAATTTTTCATATCACTTTCACTTTTCCACCACCTTAAATAAAGCTTCCAATCCCTCCACATACACTTTCATTTAAAACCATCAAGAAACAATCACCCTTGACCCCTTAAATGCCAAACAGAATTTAAAATAATCCAAGATTGCCTTATTAGGCCATAGAGCTAGAATACCCTCTGTGCAAAGAAATGTTAAAAGTCAAAGTTCACATTTTTTTTCCATGGGCAGGCACCGGGAATAGAACCCAGGCCCTCTGGCATGGCAGGTGAGCATTCTTGCCTGCTGAGCCACTGTGGCCCGCCCAAAGTTCACATTTTTAATACCTACCTTCTCTTTTGATTGTGAAGCACTAATGCATGGTTTTATCTGCTTTCTACTTCTTTTCTACTATGATATATAACTGGTAAGAAGTTGGAGAGCATTTACCTCTTCTGGAAGATGAAATCCTACACCAAGGCTGTTCCAATGATTGAAGATCCCCTGTCTGTTGACCATATAACCACTTATTTATCTTGATCTCTTAATTTTACTTATTATTAAAGTACTGTGTTTAGCTCTGAGGTCATCTTGCTTGATGTTTCAAACTATTTCAATATTCCCCTACACAAGCAGCCTAATGAAAGGATTATATAGCATTCTATTAAGAAAATATGGTTTCAAATGCCAATTATAGTGTTTCTCTCTTAAATAAGGATAATAATAGAAGAGCACTTGCTTGGTTTAGCAATTTGGTTTAGCAACTTGGTTTAAAATTGCTGTATTTTACTTGCTGCAAATGGACTGATATTTGATGTCCAAAAGCATAGTATGGAATTCAAATTTTAAGTTAATGTTATTTAGGACATTAAAATGTTATCACTCACAAATGTATGCACTAGCTAAATGTACCATAAGATACTTTGCTAAACTTTAGAAAGAATCAATTAAATTAAATTATAGTGTGATCCCAAAAAGGGAATCCAACTAAAAATAATCAACAGAAAGACAAGAAGAAACAGATATAATCATATAGAAATTAAACCACAAATTCTGAATAGCTCATGAGTCAAAAGAAGAGTTCACAAAGAAAACAAAATAAATGCATAGATCTGAATGACAATTAAAACAGTACGCAGGAAATTAAATGGGTTGCAGCTAAAGAGGGGATAAAAGTACAACATATATTAGATGTGAGGAAAAGATTCAAATCCTTTTATTATAATATTATAATATTCAAGAAACTAGAAAAAGGAGGACAAAATAAATACAAAGAAGGAAGAAAATAAGGAAAGCAATGCAATTGAAAATACTAAAATATAGAGAGTATCAATGAAATGAAATCTGTTTCTTGAAAAAGAAATTGATAAACATTTAGCAAAACTAACCAATTATTTAAAGGAGAGAGGACAAAAATTAACAATTTAAACAATTAAATAGCTGATACCACTACAGAACCTGCAATAATTAAATGGAAAATAATGGAATATATAAGCAACTACAAACACTTATAAATACAACTTAAAAATGAACCACCTATTCAATTATCACAAGCTACTAAATTCAAACCAAGAAGAAATAGATAATTTGAATAGCCTTATAACATTTAAAATTTAATTTCAAATTAAAAATCTTTTATGAAAGAAATCTCCAGTCTCAGATGGTTTCACTGGAGAATATCAATAAACATTTGAGGGAGCATTAACTCCAATTTTATCCAAACTTTTCCAGAAATTGAAGAGGGAATACTAATCAACTCCATGTTAAAAGACTTTATATAACCATAATACCAAAATCAGAAAAAAAAAAACACCGGAAGAATCACTTTTAGATATAAAATGTTTATAAGACTATATGTAGAAAATTGTGAAACTCCAATGAAGGTAATAAAAAAAGATCTAAATAATGGAGAGATATTCTGTGTCCTTATGCTTTTGGAAGCTTAATATTGTTAAGATATCATTTCTTCCTACCTTTATCTATAGATTAAATGAAATCCCAATAAAAAATCCCAGCAAGCTATTTTGTATATATATCAACAAAATTGGAGGACTGACACCCAATTTCAAGACTTATTAAAAAGCTACAATGTGGTATTGCTTAAAGAATGAATACATAGATTTAGGGAACAGAGTAGGGTCCCAGAGTAGACCCAGATAAAATTGGCAAAGAATCTGGCAACTGCCTCTAACAAAGGAGTGAAAGCATTTCAATGGAGTGAACAAGCCTTTTTTTATTTTTCTCTAATCAAGTAGCTGGCTTTTCTCTTTCTGCACCCTTACTCACTCCCTCCTCTGTCCTAATTACCTTGAGACTAAAACTGTAGCAGTGGGACTAGAGAGGGAAAAAATTCAAAATGCAGGAAAAAAAGAGGGAAAGGACAAATTCAAACCATTAACTATTCTAAATATCAAGCTTGTCCTTGACCTTTCTCTCTCCTTTCATGCTCTCCCTGGTTACACAGGTGCCTGAGAAGTCCTACCTGGGTTGTTCCTCATCTAATTTCCTCCTTTCTCCCAACCCTCACAAACTCCAGATGGCCTAATTATACAAAGGAAAATTTTACAAACCAAGCAGTCCTAACTGCAGCAACCTCAGTTAATCACTCACCCATTCCAGTGACCAACCCCTCTTACAATCTTATAATACTTTTCCTCCATCCGACACACTTCTCTTTAAAAAAACTGTTGCCCTTTTTTTTGATAGAGTTAAATAAATTCTACTCTTACTCTCTCTTGATGTAGCAATCCCTGAATGAAGTCATCCAGTTCATTTTTTATTTGATAGGTGAAAGAATAGTGTTTTCATCAATCAGTGCTGGAAAAATTGGCCATCCATATGTAAAATTATGTAGATATAGACTTTGCATCTTTCACAAAAATTAACTCTAAATGGGTAACATGCTTACATGTAAAATACAAATTATGAAACTTCTAGAATATAACATAGATGACCTTGAATTTGGAGGTAAATTTTTAAACGCAACACAGAAAGCAGAATCCATGAAAGAAAAAGTTGATAAGCTTGACTTTGTTAAAATTAAAGCACTGTGGTCTATGAAATACTATGCTAAAAGGATAAAAACACATAGATAAGGATAGGTTATTTACAAAACATATATTTGTTAAGTAACTTGTATCCAAATTATACCACAAATTCTTAAACACAAAACTCTAAGAAAATAAGAACCCAATTAGAGATGGGTGAATGATTTGGACAACTCACCAAAAAAGGTATAGAGATGGAAGCTAAGTCATTAGGGGACTGTAAATTAAAACAATGAGGTAACACTACACACCCTTCAAGACTAAAGGAGAGAAATTTGACAATATGAAATGCTGAAGAAGATGTGGAGCTACAGGAGCCCTTGTTCATTTTTGGTAGGACTGAAAAATGGTATTGCCATGTTGGAGCACCGTTTGGCAGTTTCTAACAATGTCACCACATGCCTATCAGCGAGGCTTAAAACAATAACAAAAGCACCAGCAAAGAGTAGAACTGAATCATTTAAACATTACAACCATATGGGAAAAGCTGGTGGACAGTTACTTAAAACAATTACACAAAAAAATCATTAACATGTGACATTAACATATGACCTACAATTGCACTTCTAGACCTTTACCTTAAAGAAATTAAAACTGATGTTTGCACAAAAGCCTATACAGACAGGTTGCAAACATCTTTGTTCAGAATAACCAAGAACTGAGCACAATCCAGATGGCATTCAACAGGTGAATGTTTCAACAATGTGTGATAGACATCTCATGAAATATAACCTGCAATAAAAAAGAATGGACTGTTGATACACACAACAACTTGGAAATACTCCAAGGGAATTTTGGTGAGTGAAAATAGTCACTCCCCAACATTTCATATTGTTTGATTCTGTTCATATAACATTCTTGCAATAACAAAACTGTAGAAGTGGAGAACTGATCTGTGGTTGTAAAACTATAAGGTCCGTTGTGAGGGAGTGTGTTCCGGAGATAAGGGGTGGATATATGAGTGGTTTTAATGGGTGCCATGAGGGATCCTGGTGGTGATGAAACTGTTCAGTACGTTGACTGGACTGTGCTGGTGAATACACAAACCTACCCATACATGTGATACATTGTATGGAAATAAATACATGCACAGCTAAATCTGACTAAGCCAAGTTGATTGTTTCACTATCAATCCTGGTTTTGATACTGCATTTCAATTTTGCCAGTGTTACCATTTGAGGAACTGAGTGAAGAGGTCCTAGGATTTCTCTGAATTTTCTTACAAGTGCATGTAAAACTACATTTATCTCCAGAAAATTATCAATTAAAATTTTCAACCATAATTGTATATTCAGAGATGAACCCCTTTATTATTTTTCTGCATACACAGCACAATTTTGTTTTTCCTGATACACAGACACATTAACATATATTTAAATGCAATGTCTGAGCAGTTTTGTAATCTTTACTTTGTATGGGTTAATAGAAGGTGTCTTTAAGGGATAGTAAATATATTTCTATAACATTAATAATAAAAGAATACAGAAGCAACAGTCTAGAAGGAAGCCAAGGTAAATAAATAAATAAATCTCCATACCAAAAAGATGAAAATGAAATATGTACTCATAAATTGCTGGATGTGTCTTAATTTAGTACGATTTTGCAGCACAATTTGCCAATGTGCATTAAAATTCTTAATGACACACATTTAATTTCATTCAATCCTTTCCCTACTACCTAGTTCTACAAACTACAACACTTAGGCATATAATCTATGTCTGCACAGCCTATAGAACTGCAAAGCTATTTAACTTTATGTTCAGGATGCTGACTTTTGATGAATCCAGTTTTGCACAGAGATGAGGTGAAAATTATTTCAAGTAATGAACATGTTCAAAATTAGGAATGAGAAAAAAAACTCCACAAATTTGGGAGATTTAATATTTTGCTTTTCATGTTTAGATCTACAACCTATGTGGGACTAATGTTAGTCTAAGAGTTAAAGTTTTATTAGTTTTCCATATGAATATAAAGGTATGCCAGATCTAGATAACCTTTTATTTTATGTACTCTTTACACTGCTCTAAAGTGCCAAGTTTGTCATTAACCAAGTGTCTATATATAAGTGATTCTATTTCAGGGCTCTCAACTCTACTCCATTGAGTGCCTATATCATTTTGTCAATTACAAATTGCCTTAGCCACTTTATAAGTCACGATATAAAGTTGAAGAAATTTGACCACAATCTCTAAAAATGCCACTGCTGTTTTTGGTCCTCTTGCTTTCTGTGAATGTCCCTCTCTCTTTCTTGCACACATGCAGGCACATGAGCATGTGTACATGTGTGCACATGAACCCCCCCACACACACACCAATAAAACAACCTCTTAAGGTTTTGATGAGAATTGCCTTGCATCCATTACTCCATTTAGACAAAATTAATTTCTTCATAATATTAATTCTACCAAAAATATTGATTCTATAATTCATGAATATGGGCTTTATTTATATCTTCTTGATTTTGCTCCCAATGATATACCTAATTTTCTATTTAGAAGTGTGAAATAACTTTTGTTTAAAATATTCTTAGGATTTTTAAGTTTTGGTGTAGTTGTACATGCCATTATATTTATTTATAAGTTGTTTTCATTAAGTATAAATGCAATTGTGCATGTGTGTGTGTATTTATATCCCCCAAATGGCTAGAATATATTTCTAATATTTATGTGTACATAGATTTGAGTTCCTACAAATATATGAATAAAGACAGTTTTATTCTCTTTTTCCAATAGTTACATTTTTTCTTTCTTTCCTTTCTTCACTGGCAAAAATATTCTAATACAATGTTGCATAGAATTGGTGATAATTATTCTTGTCCCTTATATAAAAGGAAAATATTTCAATATTTCATAAAAAGTTTCATATTTACTAAGGTATTTTTTGTAGATAACATTTCTTATATTAGGAAGTTCCTTCCTATCAACTTTGCTAAGAATTATTTAGAATTCAAATGTTAATATTTTCTCTGTATATTATGGTGATGAAATATTTCAGTTTCATTCTATTATTGTAATTAATTTTATACATTGGTATTTATTATTAATAACTTTGTTTTACTTGAATTTAAGATACAGAATTTTCTCTATTGCTCTTTAGATTTGATAATATTTTATTTAGAATTTTTGCATGTATATTAATATTCAGAAGGGTCTGTATATTTCCTTCCTCATAATATCTTAATTTCCAAATAGATAGGACATTTCTTGTAATCCACTTGTTCTTGGTCCCTGGTTTTACTGTCTTTTATTTAAAGCACATGTTCAATGTATTTTAAATTCTTAAAAATAATAAGCATTTGAATTGATTCAGAATATATCAACTTTTCTAAACCATCTTTTCTGCTCATAGAAGAATAATTATTCCATTAGTCAGTATAATAGTTACTATATAACAGCTAGCTTAATTTCTTCTACTAGTTATATTAGTTACTATGAATTGTGTGGAAATCTCCAAATAATTTGTACATATGTGCAGTTTGGCATGAAGTTCCATCAGTATTTGCTTTATATATTGAATGGCTCTATGATTATGTGCATACTATCCAGAATTGTTTAATCTTGAAGTGAATTGAACATGTTAATACATTAGCAGATGCTGTTTAAGGATTTCTAGAATTGTCTAGTTACTTTTCACAGCTGCCAATTTTCAGATTCTATAGTATAAGTATATAGCTTTCCTCTAATCTTGCTCCTCTGCTTTATATTTGAAATGATAAATAGATAGATAGATTGATCGATAGAGATACACACCTACATACTTACATACATACATAAAATCTCTACTTATATTTCAAAGACTTTTGTTAATTTGTTTTCAGTAAATGATGATTGAATTCACTTATTGAATGTTTTTTTTCTTTAAACAGTTCTATTAGCCCTGCAAAAGCAAGTCCTCAAAAAAATTAGCTAAGAACTCATGCTTGTTTCTTTCCATGGAAATCTTTAGTAATTATGATCTGGACAGAAACCAGAGCACATACTTATTGAATTTTGATATAAAAATTGCCAACTCTCCTCAATATACTAGTATTTGTAAATTCCATTCTCAGAGTTTCTGTAGAACTACATATGAATATACCAGTTCAACTTTATTGAATTAAATTATGAGTATCTTTTTCCTTTATTGTTTTTCTAAGTAAATTATGAAAATAATGAAGACAGGGAAATTTTTATCTACAATGTCCAGTCCAGCATTAGGAACACATTGACACCAGAAAGGAAGATAAATGTGTTTTTAAAGCAAAATTCCTATTCCATTTAAGAGGCTCTCTCTAGAAAGAATATAAAATTATAAATGCAAATTTGAGCTTTAAATGAACATTTCATGAAGAAAAAGGAAAAACATCAAAGTGAATTAACAATTAAATTCAATATCCAAGCCCATGATATTCACAAAATCCAGAAAAATAACTTAACTATAATTAGCATGTTTATTACAAAGTCTTTTGTCTGTAGCACTCTTTTCCATACATTTTTGGATGCATACCCATTTGCCTCTGAAGGATACTAATGCTGTAATATGTTCTATAGAGAATATGGAAAGATAAATCAGTGTTTCTTTTAAAATGATTTAAAAGAGTTTAATTTTCACTATTAATATTTAAAAACAGTTTGGTCAATTGCAGAAAGTATCTTTGGGAATGTAGTTCTGCAATCCAGCACCATCCCCACATCCCCACTACCACCATGTCCCACAGTTCCATCTTAGTTGGTGCTTTTTGTCCAAGGGAAAACCCTCTTGTAATCACCTTTAATTGTTGAATATTGCTCCATTGCTCCATTGGTCATTGCCATAGGACCTTTTCCAGCACTGAGAAGATCCCTTACATCCCCTCCTGCTGGGATCATATACAGCACTTGTAAATGAGGTGCGAAATGGATAGGTAATTGTTGTAAATCATGTGGGATGTGACAACAATCCCACTGGCTCCTCCTGAAAAACAGTAATTCCACAAGGACACAGAGGAGTCTTCAGGGCACATAGATTTTCTAGAGCTATGTTCTAGAGAGATAGACAGAGCCTTCAAAGGGGCCTATGCAAGTGAGGATCCTGAGACTCAAACTTTTTTTCTTCAGATAAATCAGTGTCTTCTTCTTTGCAAATGTATATGTATGCGTGTATTTGTATATACACGTAGATATATATACACATATTTATAGATACATGCATATATACATGTGTTCAAGAAAAAATATTGTATATACACACTCATATATATATATACACACATACTATTAATTTAGTTTGGAATTATCTTTAAGTAATAAATTGCTGTTTCAATTCTTAATTATCTTTTTGTGATTGCATGTTAACTGAGTTGAAGGATGATTTTAGAACACTGCTACTGACTAAAAAGATTTGGTAGGGAAAAATTTGTTAACAGATTGTGAAGAAACTACTAGATTGGTCTAGAATGAAATTCATCACTGATTAAATCTTATTACTAAAACGTATAAGTAACTAAAGGTCAAATTAACAAGGTTAACAGTATGGTTGATGAGGAAATTGACATATTCTGGCTCAAGTTTCTCTCCTACAGACTAGCAACACACAGCTCAAACAGACACTATGTAGGGCATTTGAGTAGAACTCAGAGATTTCTTCAGGGTCAAGATATGCAAATGAAATTGCAGGCCACACATAAAGACGAAATTAAGTGGGTTTGACAGAGTTCAAAATAGACTCAAGAAATGATAAGTAATCCTTTGAAGTTTTTTATATCTTAATGAATTTACTTTAATCATATATATATTTATACACACACACACACACATATACATGCCAAGACAATCTATGGTACATATTATTTTGTAATCTACATTTTCAATACCCTAAGACATTCTTTGAGAATATAGTGTTGAATGTATCCATCAACAAAAGATCGGGATTCATCTTTGGAAACCCAAATCACATGACTTTGAGTAAAA
Organism: Tamandua tetradactyla; assembly: GCF_023851605.1. Lineage (NCBI taxonomy): Eukaryota > Metazoa > Chordata > Mammalia > Pilosa > Myrmecophagidae > Tamandua > Tamandua tetradactyla. The sequence continues at coordinate 84,834 of NW_027518243.1, forward strand.
GGGAAGAGAAGGGAAGGAAGAGGAGACAAGATAGAGAGGGTGACCCATTAGTAAATCCTGCCCCAGATCCCCTTCAGACCTCTAGCAGGGACTTGGTGGTCTCAGGGATTGGTGGCAGCAGGGCCAGACCTGAACACTGTTTCAGAATTATGGGAGGAAGAAAGAAAAGGGAAACACCACAGCTTATCATGGTGGATGAGCAGCAGAGAGATGTGGTGGCTGCAATAAATCTGGTTGCAGGCATGGAGCCTCCTCCAGGAATTGGGTCAGCAGTCTGATGCTGATGGGCGAGCAGAAGTTGGGCATAATGGAGTCATGGCAGCCACATGTGATGACTCTGAAACTTACTCATGTTCTGAGGGTGGGATAGCACAAGAGAGAATCAAATAAAGTCTAGTGTGAACCCCAAACTTCATTCATCAGCTAAGAAAATCCCTCAGGGCTGTATAGAGAGGATATCAGCTGCAAGTATTAACTGGAGATGAGAATTGTTCTGGCTGTACAGATTCAGTGGGTTGTTGGGGGGTAGTATTTAGGGGTTTTGAAAATAAATAGGCAAAGAATAGAATAAATACTGAAAATAAACTAAAATCCTGAATTATCAGTACACCTTATTTGTTTTAAAAGACCATAATATTGTCAATTTCTTTAAAAAATTATTTAAAATTAAACAAAATGATATCATATGAAATGAAATGTATATGAACTAAATAAAATAAAATTTCATGTTCACTGTCAAATCATACTCATCTATATCACACATCTCACCCAGTATCAAGCTCTGGCAATTTCAAAGATACAAGTAATAATGGGACATAAATAAAACAGGGAGAGATCCAGGACCACCAAAACATTTACCAACTTCCTTTTATTCTTATCAAGACCTTCTCTGTCCCAAATTTACAATGATGCCTATCATTAATATAGAAAGTTATGTAAGTTACATTAAAAGGGTTTGTTTAATTGAGACATCACTCTTTTATATTCAGACAATTATACAACTTATGTGGTGAATTTTTTACAATAATCCATGACACATAATCAAAAACTTCCAAGCTTGTTAACTAAGAGCAATCAACCTAGACAGACCAGGAACATCCTCCTGGAGTTCATTTCATAAATATGGAATTTGCAGCCTGTAAATGCTTTAGTTTATTTAACAAAAGATCTGTCCATTAGCACATTTATAGGAAAATTTGGGCAGATGATCTATATCATTTCTGGGATTGTCCATCGAGTAAGGGAAAATGATAGATTACAAACCTGCTTTTAACCATTTCATCCCCATCGGACAAATCACAATACCAAAGAAACCCACTTCTAGCAAAGATGGTATAACAGAGACTGATTACCTTCACCTTAGAAATGATAACATAAAAGGACAGAGAATATGAAACAAACATATTCACCATACTGGACATCAGGTAAGAAATGACAGTGATCCCTGAGAGAAAATAAATAAATGAGGTGAATCATATAATACTCTCCTCTTATTTTCTTGAGGGAACTTCATCTGAAGCTCTCACATGAAAGTTGGAGAAACTCTTTTCATATCAAAGTTAATATCAAAACAAAGACAATGACTAGGAATAAAAGAAGTATCCTTCATAAGGATAAAGTGATCAATTCATCAATAGGATATACCAAATCTAAATATTTATGATTCTCCGAAGAGAACTTCAAAATACATGAACCAATATCTGTTAGAACTTCAGTAAGACTTACACAACTTGATGATTATGGTCAGAGATCACAATATCCCTTTTTAATAACTGACAAAATTAAAAAAATAAAATAAGCATAAAAAAGATTTTAATGACTATAAAATTTAAGGAAGAAAACAGAAGACACAAAACCAAAATTAAGATTCATAAAAGAACATAAGCTTAAGATCATATTTCATCAAAGCTAAAAAAGAAAAACAAAGGCAAAACTTCAACTCTTCAAAAGACATTATTTAAAAAAAAGGCAAGCCCCAATTGAGAGAAATTTTTTGCAAAATACTTAAAAGGGCTTATATGCCAAACACTTAAAAAAAATTCCTAAACTCAATATTAAGAAAAAAATACATATAAAAATAGAACATTAACTCACTAAGGAAGATAAGTGACTGAAAACTAAGTCCATGAAAGGTGTTCAACCTTGTTAGATATTGGAAAATTGTAAAATAAAACTATAATGTGGTACCATGAAATATCAAATTTCTCCATCTTTTTCCAAATTGCTCACTCATTCTCAATATATATCACTTTCTATAGCTAACCTTTCTTTCTTCCTTAGAGAACTTAGAAACCATCAAATGAGAGCTTGCTTATTTCCCCTTAGCCAGTAATCTCTCCCACACATTCTAAATCTGGGAAGTTTTAATAAAAGTGAGGATTTACCATATACAACATTCTTTAATTTTCATCTTGTTTAGTAAACTTTATTTTAAAATAATAATCCTATTGTAATAAATAGCACAGAGAGATCCCATTTACCCTTTGCCTGAGTATCCCACAATGGTAACAAAACTACAATTTAATATCACATTCATTATCTCAACATTATTACAGTCAGGTTACAGAACAATTCCCAAAGCACAAGAATCCTTCATGTAGAGTTATAGTTTTAGAGTATCTCCAATCTCTACCCACACTTCTGTACCTTTCATTTCTTAACCCCTGGCAACCACTAATCTGTTGTCCATTTCTATAATATAGTCATTTTGAGAAAGCAATATAGATGGAATCATAGTTTATATTCTGTAATCTTTGCATTTTTTCACTCAATATAATCCTCTGCCTATTCATCCATATTGATGCTTGAGTTAATAATTTGCTACCTTTTAATACTTAGTGTCATTCTATGATATGTATGCACCTCAGTTTAACCATCCACCTATAAAAGGCATCTGGGCTGTTTCAAGTTTTTTGGGCATTATAAGTACAGTCACTGTGAATATTCAAGGTTTGGCATGAAAATAAGTTTTCATTTCCCTAGGATAACTTCCCAGATGTGCAATGGCTGGGGAGTACAAGTGCATGTTTACTTTTTTAAGAAACTGCCAATCTGTTTTTCAGAATTGTTCTCTTTTCACATTCCCATCAGCAATGTAAGAATGAGGTGGTGTCTCTGTTTTCCCACCAACATTTGCTGGGGTCATTTTTTTGTTGTTGTTAGTCATTCTGATAGGTGCAACATGAATTGATTTTCATTGTGGTGTTAATTTGTCTTTCTATAATAGTTAATGTTGTTGAACTTCTTTTCATGAGTTTAATTGCAATCTATATATCCCTTTTGGTGAAATGTCTGCCCATATCTTTTGTCAATATTCTACTTTGTTAAGATTTTAATGTTGACTGTTGAGAATCCTTTCCATATTCTTGATATTATTTCTTCTTCAGATATGTGGTTTTCACATATATTCTTCCAGTCCATAGTTTGTCTTTTAATCCAAACAGGATCTGTTGTAGAGCAAACAGATTTTAATTTTAACACTGCCTGTTTATATATATATATATATATTAATGGAGCCTATTTTTCTTGTCACTTTATGACTAGCCTTGGATTTTTGGGGGGGTGCATGGTCCAGGAATCAAATCTGGGTTTCCCATGTGGAAGATGGGCATTCTAACCATTGAACTGCCTGTGCACCCCAGATTTTGAAGATTTTCTTCTATGTTTTTTCCCTAAACTTCTATAGTTTTATGTTGAATTTCTTGATCTCTTTAAGTTAATTTTCGTATAAGGTATTAAATTTAAAGAAAGTTGTTGTTTTTGATTTTTGTTTTTGGCTTGTGGATATCCAATTGCCTCAGCATAATTTGTGAAAAAGATATCCTTCCTCTATTGAATTGCTTTTGCACCTTTGTCAAAATTAGCTGGGTGTATTTTTGCATATCCTTGTCTATATTATTTATCCTGTTCCATTCACCTATGTATCTGTATGTCCAGCAATACCACACAGTCTTAATTATTGTAGCTATATAATAAGTCTTGAATTCAGGAATTGCTTATTCTTCCAGCTGTTTATTTTATACAATTGTATTAGCAATTGCAGTTTGTTTGCATCCCCTTTTAAATTGTAGATGATCTTGTAAATACCTACAAAAAATCTTACTGGCATTTTGATAGGAATTGCATTAAACCTGCATATAAATTTGGGGAGAATTAGGGTTTCTGTCATGTCTAGAGGAATCCCCCTTTTTTTTTGGCTGTTCTCTTTTTCTGCATGTAGATAACTTGCAGCTTGCAGTGCTTCAAGCAACACTCAATACAGTGGTGACAACCCTCAAGGTTCAGAGAGGTGAGTTGACTTCTGTCAGTTTCACCTCTATCACTGATGTAGCAGCTCTATGGTTCCAGCTTTTCCGGTTCAGGCTTTTCCGGTTTCAGCTGGCAGTCTTCTGCAGTTCAAATGACAGCTCATAGTCTCTTCACTCATCAACAATGAGTGACTTCTTACAGTAGCTGGGCTATCTCCCCAGAGGTCTGAATCACAGTCTTGTGTGCTCTTCTCTCAATTTCCTTCATTGTTCATTTTCCCTTCTCACTTCTGATGATAGGAGATGGTGTTGCTTTTATCATTTATTTCCTTTTTTAAAATTTATTTATTAATTAAAAAAATTTACAAATGAAATAAAACATTAACATATATAATCAGTAATTCACAATATCATCACTTAGTTGCATATTCATCATTTCTTCGAATATTTGCATCCATTCAGAAAAAGAAATAAAAAGACAATAGAAAAAGAAATAAAACAAAAACAGAAAAAAAAGATTATACCTACCATACCCCTTACCCCTCATGCCCATTGCTCACTAGCATTTCAAACTAAATTTATTTTAAAACTTGTTTCCCCTATTATTTATTTTTATTCCATATGTTCTACTCATTTATTGACAAGGTAGATAAAAGTAGCATCAGGCACAAGGTTTTCACAATCACACATTCATATTGTAAAATCTATAGATGTTAAAGCTTGAGAGGGTATAATCTAGGAATGCCTTGAGTGTATAATAATAGTGACTAAATGTACAAATTTTAAAAATTTATTTGCATGAGGAAGAACAAAAGAATGTCATTACTGCAGGGTGCTGGAAAGATAATAATTAATATTTTAAAATGTCACCTTATGTGTGAGACTAAAGCAAAACATGTTTATTTGGTATAAAATTTATGTTTTGACTAGTGCATTTCCTAAAATAACTTATGTAGATAGTTTGATTGAACACCATAAGTACTTGGAATCTCAGGTAGGACATGAGATTTTGTTGGTTTGTCCAGAGTGATGTCCCGATGAATCCCAGAGTGATTTGATCAGTGAGTGGGAAAGTATTTGCAAAGCCCCCTTTGGGGAATGGTGAGAATAGGGGAAAATTCAACTTCCCCAAGTTGAATTCTTGATAGTCTCACAAGCAGTGTGGACAACCAAACCTATAGGCTGAGTCCCCAGTCTTGGAGTTTGTTCATATGAAACTTAACCCCACAAATGATAGGTCAAGTCTACTTAAGACTTAGGCCTAAGAGTCACCCCCAAGAGAGCCTCTTTTGTTGCTCAGATGTGGCCCCTCTCTCCAGCCAACACAACAAGCAATCTCACCACCCTCCCCCTGTCTATGTGAGACATGACTCCCAGGGGTGTGGACCTTCCTGGCAACATGTGATAGAGATCCTAGAATGAGCTGAGACTCAACATCAAGGGATTGAGAAAAACCCTAGAATGAGCTGAGACTGAGCATCAAGGGATTGAGAAAACCTCCTTGACCAAAAGGGGGGAGAGTGAAATGAGACAAAGTGTCAATAGCTGAGAGATTCCAAACAGAGTCAAGAGGATATCCTGGAGGTTATTCTTACGCATTGAGTAGATATCACCTTCTTATTCAAGATGTAATGGAGAGGCTGGAGGGAATTGCCTGTAAATCACTTATTTCCTTTTAATTATTTAAGAATTTTGGTATCTTTATTTCCCTCTCTGTCAGAAATTGTTGTTCTAAGAAAACCATGATCATTAACTGCCAAACTTAAAAACATAATAAAAGTCTTCCCCAAAATAACATATTTTCTATATACTTTGCACTTTCCACAGGTTTGCACATGTGGTACGTGTTCAAAATATGTGTATTGGATTATTTTAAAATGCATTGCATATGAAGGTAATTATTGGCTAAATCAACTAGATTGCAGCCTCTATTATATTGCAAACCAGTATCATTTGACAATTTTTTGATATTTTGAGATTTCTAAATAAAAGTATCAGTCCTTTTGGAATAAAAACTTAATTTGTACTGTATAAGCAAAAAGGTTTTTCTTCTCTTCATTCCTTTCATCTTTCTTTGTATCTTCCTTTTGCACCTTCTTTTTTTCATGTTCTAAAATATATTCTGAGTTAATATAGCAAGAGAGAAGGCCATAAAATACAAGCTGAATATACAGAAAGAAAACTTACACTACTTTATAATTTTGCCTAAAGTTAATTCTGCATAATCACTACCTACTTGCAAATGCTTGCCACATCATTTCAATCTGGATTGAATCCTCATGTCAGTTTTAGCTTGTAACCTGAAATGAGGGTAACCTTCCAAGTCTTGGAGCACATTTTAATTGTGATATGTGGATCCATAATTGCACTGCCATAGTCATCAATAATAAACCTGATGGGGGCAGGCCACAGTGGCTCAGCAGGCAGAATTCTTGCCTGCTATGCCAGAGACCTGGATTAGATTCCTGGTGCCTGCCCATGTAAAAAAAAATAAATAAGAAAGGAAGGAAGGAAGGAAGGAAGGAAAGAAGGAAAGAAAGAAAGAAACCTGATGGATCCTTTCCATCTAGATTCTGAAACAGTTCTGCTGGTTTGAAAGGATGTGTGTCCCCTAGGAAACCCGTGTTTTAATCCTAATCCCATTTTGCAAAGGAAGCCATTTCTTCTAATCTTTATCCAGCATTGTATGTTTCAGACTGTAATCAGATCATCTCCCTGGAGATGTGATGTAATTGAGAGTGGTTTTAAAACTGGATTAGGTGATGACATGTCTCCACCCACTTGGGTAGGTCTTAATTAGTTTCTGAAGTCCTATAAAAGAGGAAATATTTTGGAGATTGGAGATTCAGAGAGAGCAGAGCAGAATGACATAGCCATGAGAAAAAGAGTCTACCAACCAGTGACCTTTGGAGATGAAGAAGGAAAATGTCTGCTGGGGAGCTTCATGAAACAGGAAGCCAGGAGAAGAAGCTAGCAGATGATGCTGTGTTCACCATGTGCCCTTCCAGATGAGAGAGAAACTCTGACTGTGTTCACCATGTGCCCTTCCACTTGAGAGAGAAACCCTGAACTTCACCAGCCTTCTTGAACCAGGGTATCCATTCCTGGATGCCTTTGATTGGACATTTCTATAGACTTGTTTTAACTGGGACATTTTCTCAGCCTTAGAACCATAAACTAGCAACTCATTAATTTCCCCTTTAAAAGCCATTCTGTTTCTGGTGTATTGCATTCTGACAGCTAGCAAACTAGAACAGCAGTCTTTCATTGACATCTTTTCTAGTATATGAAGATCATAGCAGAGTCCACTGTAAAGGCATCTCCTGGAAGGAAGCCTAGGTCTATGAATGGTGGAACAGGGGATATATGATTGGTCTCTTACAGTAATTGACAAATCACATTGTAATACATTGGAATTTAGTATAGTAGGAGAAATAATAGGTCTCATGTGTCTTCCCATTATGGTTTCATAGGGAAACAGCTGGTATATTCCCAAAGAGTTAGATATTATGGCCATTAAGGGTAAGGGATGAACCATAGGTCAAGCTAGAGAGAGAGATTCAGATAATTTAGCTAATTCAAGTTTTAAGGTAAAATTTTTCTTTCTCTCTTTCCTGGCAATTGTGGCTAGTAGCAATACACATTGGTGGATGGGTATAATGTTGCAATGTTTCTTCATTATAGTTCCAGTAAGTTAGGTGCCTGTACCACTTGACAGAATAATAGGAATTCCCCAAGAGAGGAAAAAGAAGTCAAACAGTTTTTAGCTAGTTTGAGAGTATTAGCCTTGTTATCCATTCTGGAAATAGACATACTATAACAAAGACATATTCATATCTCATAGAAGGGTTATCTGTATGAAGCGCATTTGAAAATGTCAAAAAGATCCATGTTGGACAAGGTATTTGACCCTATTCCACCTTTACAGTTTTATCAGTGTTATGTTAACTGACAAGTAGAACATGATTTATATACTCTCCTTGCTTCTTATTTGAAGTCCCTTTTATTTGCTGAAGATGAAGCTTTGACCTGTAGCTGATTGCATGCACTTCCAGAGAAGGATCAGAGCAATTGGTAAGGAAATTTCATTATTTTTGTGTCATGTAACATTTTTTAGAATTAACTAAATTAATGACCAATGACAGTATGCTGCTTTCTAATTTGCAGATCAGTACCAGGGTGATATCATGGATAGTGATAACATTGTCAAAGCTAGGAATTTTATGTATTCTCTAAATTTTTGAATTAATAACATTTAGCCATACAAATTTAACCACCAGAAGCTTAGAAAATCCCTTTTTATTTAACACTTTCCATGCAACACAAAACATATCAAATCAGTGACCCTAACATAACATATGAAGCTCTTTTTAGCACATCTTACCACAAGGACTCCTCTTATCCAGGAACCCTCTAGAAAAACCCAAAGGCAGTTTAAAATAAGGAAGATATCCACTAGGGTTTTATTTTGAGAAGGCAAAAATATTAAAAGTTGTCAGAAGGTCTGAAAATTTGGCTAAATAGGATCATAGACCACTGATAAACAATAATCGGTTACCTACTTAACTAAAGTGATAATGAACTATTTTAAAAGTAAATATGGGAGTTAACATGACTGTATAAAAAAGACAGATTCGTTCTTTTAAAAGTGAGAAGACAGGTTCTCCTAAACAATAAAAGTTGATATGGCCAATATAAATATTGATCATTAAGGATTTCATTCTGATAAGAGGTAGAATCTTTGCCTTCTTGAGTCAAATTACTAAAAGTGATTTCGAAAAATCTTGTATCACTTCTCATAAGAGCAGACTGATAATCCAAGAAAATGTCATCATTTTTATGGTGAGAAATCTGAATTCAAGTTTGCATGAATATGCTGTTGGAAATGGAAGCTCATTAAAAATCTTATAAACAAACCTATTAAATCTTAGTCAGCATTGACCATGATAAATAAAACTCATTTCCATAAGCCTACAACTTTCTAAATCCATTCAGATTTTGTTGTACACTTTCCATTTCTCTTTCTACAACAACCATTCAATTTACTTTAGGGCAAAACTGCTGTCTTCCTCCTTGAAAAAAAGTACATTCTGCATATCTTACATATTTAAGTTCCCAAAAAAGCCTTGGAAATTGTCTTCAGGTTGACCTCCTACTTGTCATAAAGAGTAAATTAGATTCTGCCTGTGGGGAACCTACTGCGGAGCTGGGGAGAGAGCGGATGTGTGGTACCAGGAAGCATCCATTGTTTTATTTACGGTGACGTGTGAATAATTAAGGCCTCTAGGTCTTTCCAGGACTGAAGCAGAGCCCTCAGACCGAGCCCTCAGACCGAGCACTTCTTGTCTTTCAGATTCGCCCGTGTGTTGCAGAGCCTAGTCCAGGCCAGCGTCCGGCATACTGTCGGCGCTCTATAAATATGCATCGAGAGAATCAAAGGACACCAAAAGGTCCCAAATACTTGTCAAAGAGATGGAATGGGGAGGGGAGGGTTTCTGACCACATGGGGAGATTTCAGGGCAAAACAAGTTTCCGCCGCTGGAGTTGCGCCCTCTGAGCTCTTACCACCTTTCACACGCCTCGTGCGCTCAGGTATTCCGAGATGCCTGCAGTGAAGCCAGAAGAGAAGGGGCAGAGGGACGGAAGGCTCCCTGAACTGCGCTGTGTGTAGACACCCCTCGGCCTGTGCCACCTCTGCGCCCCAAGGACTGTGGAAGGCTGCACGCACGCGTTCCCTCGACCATTTCTCCAGCAGTCCGGTGAGGTAGCCGTCCCCCAGCGCCAGCCCGGCAGCTCTGGCTGGGTGCCCCCACGGCCGCCCGCCCCGCTGCGGGCATGTGACAGAGACACGGGCGTCTCTGGAGACGCGGGAGCTTCGGCCTCCCATGAGGTGACCGACAGCTAGGCGCTAACGAGTGTGTGTTAGCCGCCCCCTCGGCTCTGAGGGAGGGGCCCGCTGGGGGACAGGGGAACGGGGAGGGGCCAATGACAACGACGATGAGAGCTGGGGTCCACGTCGCAGACTCCCCGGGTGGGGGCGGCGGCGGGGGCGCGGCTTGAAGGGCAGGAGGCCTAGCGCTGAGGGGGCGCGGGGCTGCCGTGCGGGGGCAGGACGGGGCTCAGGGGCAGGAGGGGGCGTGGAGCTGCCGTGGGGGGCAGGAGCCGAGGCTCAGAGCGGTGGTTAAAGGTGTGGGACCTGGTCAAGCAAAACGGGGCCTTGCATCGGGCCTGGCTCCCGCAGCTCTGCTGCCTTCCCGGTTATGCGAGCCCTGTTACCCGTGCAGGCAGAGCGCCATCACTGAGGGGCTTAAATGGTAAGTATTGACACATGGGCATCGTCGGTCCCTGCCTTTGGGGGCACATGGATACTACTGCAGAACCGGCTCAGGAGGAGCTTATAGCAGGGACGGCAGAACAACAGGTGTTTACAATGGATGGGCGTAGCCACTATGGGAGAAGAGGAGGCAGAGAGACCCCGTCGGAGACAACCTGGCACCTGCGGACCCCGTCAGAGACGACCTGACACCTGCGGACCCCATCGGAGACAATCTGGCATCTGCGGACCCCGTCGGAGACGACGTGGCACCTGCGCTGAGATTTTCATGGGGAGGTCGTGGGCCGGGTGGAGAGATGAGCAGAAGCTGCTCATCAGAGGAAGGTTGTGTGCTCAGGGCTGACTCTGACTGCGACCATGGAGAGAAGCTGGCACTGGGAGAGGCATGGGGGACGCAGAGGGGAGGCGGTGCGAGCCGGCCCGGGACCTCCTCGGCAGGGTTGAGGAGGTGGCAGCCTCGGTGCCCGTCAGGGCAGACCCTCTAGGGGATGAGGGAGGGAGGCGCCGGAAGTGCACGGCTGTGGAGGCAGTGGCCGTGGTGTAGGTGGGATAATGTGGTCTGCTCTGCCTGTGGACATCACTTTGCACATAGGACTTATTTTAAGGATAAACATCAAATCTACACCTGGGGAAACATCCGGATCCAACGGTTCTGCTGCTGCTGCCCCCTTTCCCAGGTCTGTGGGACGCCAGCTGCCCCCTGACCACATACAGCATCTCAGCCTCTCTGCAGTTTGCTGCTCTGCATCCACTCACGAGGCATGGTCAGTGTTGTCCACCTTGCATTCCAGGCCCCCGAGGGTGCAGGTCCAACTCCCTTGGCTCTCATTTGGAGAGCCACCCCTCACCCAGCCTCACAGGTCTCATCGCTGGCCTGTGCCTGGGTCAGCCTCTCCCCTTGAAGAACGACTCAGCTCAGCATCCCCAAGTGGGGACAAGGTCCCAGTTAAAAGCAGAGATGATGTTCTCTCACCTGCTTGTCCACCAGGTCAGGCGTGGTCCACTCAGAAGGTGGGAGGAGAAAGGAAGAGATTAACCTCTCCATGCCATAATGGCCCTGGCTTCTTGCATGCATGCATCGAGCTAATCTGCAGAGCAAGGCTGTGCTGGGTCCCCATTATCCCCACTGAAGAGAGGAGGTCAGCAAGGCCTGAAGCCACTGAGGCATGTCCTCAGCCATCAGAACCAAACCCGGTCATGCCAGAGCTTGAGTGTTTGTTTGAAAACTCAGGGTAGCCAGAAGTGTGCTTATTAGTGGAAATGGAGAACATTCCCTCATCAGCTTGGCTAAAATTAGATAGTCAAGAGCACTTTTGAGGCATTAAGTAAATTTGTAATTGCTAAACATTTGAGAATTGTACACTGTCTGTGTAAACAGGTCTTTTAAAAAGTAATGGACAGGGCGGACCACGGTGGCTCGGTGGCAGAGTTCTCGCCTGCCATGCTGAAGACCTGGGTTCAATTCCCAGAGGCTGCCCAAGCCAAAAGAAAAAAGTAATGGGCAGTTGTCATTATAAAGTTAAGATGATAATGATTAAGAATCCTGAAAATACTAAAGTAGGAATATCTGAAAACATCCTAATATTCAAAGGTAATTTTTTGTGAATATTTTAGCATATTTCTTTCTGTTTTTTTCCTACATTTTTACACAGAGTTGTGATTATAAGATAGATCAAATTCACTAACTTTTTTCTAAATATTCCTTTGTAAAGTGAATTCCTTTACTTTCATCAGTTATTTTTCCAGAGTCATGCTCTTCCCTGTCTTCTACTTACTGAGTCATTTTGCTGGCTTCAGGAAGGATTTGATAGGCTTGGAAAACATATCAAGTACAGTAAAATAAAATAAAACAGAAAAAATGTGTTGCCAAAGAGGGGTTTATAAAACGGAAGCAAGGCCTTTCCTCTGACGTAGCGTATGTCCAGTATTGGCTGGTAAATGGAAGTTCTCCTTCCGGGCCTGACAGCCCCGCCCTGCCCCCCCCATGAGTTCATCTCCCCCAGCACGCCTGCGGAGTGGGGGGGGCTCGCTGGCTGCCACCCTAGGACTCAGTTCATTTTGGCCATGAAATGCACATTTATCATTCAATGGGCCTTGGGGTGGCCTTTGGAGAATGATTCCAATGTCATGCGTGGGAAGCTGGAAAGGCAAATGCAGCAGCTATGAGCAACTGCAAGTTCATTTTCCATGCTTTGCGCAATGGCGGGAAACAGACGCAATGGAAGGCTCCAGAGTCACGTCACCCCTGACATCGATGGCCACGCGCGCTCTCTCGCACTCACTCTCTTGCTCTCTTGCGCATGATCTCTCTCTCTCTTGTTCTCTCTCGCACGCTCTCTCTCAACCTCAAAAGATCAGCACCTTTCACACTGCCTTGCACCTTCTTTTTGTGAAACTGTTGTCTCATATCCCCATTCACGGTTGTTACACTGTTTTTAAAGACACTTACCACAGGGCAGAGGCTGCAGGGACCCCCAACTTTTGGCCTGGCACCGAGCATTCCCGCAGGCCTGACCTTCACACACAGCTGCCACCACCAGAAAGCAGGCACCAGATCAGGGTAGCGTCCTTGAATTTCCATGCTAACTTGTGTATATCATGAGAATCTGTACATCATGAGAATGGAATCATTTGAGAATTCCCAAGGGAACATCAAAGACACGTATTTTTTCTGAACTTCGAATGGATCCGACTTATAGCTGCCAGTGACATGCGTGGGTTGTGGCCGCTCCCTCTCCATGCTCTGCTCATGCTTCCACCACATGCTTGGCAACTCTGCTAAGAGGCGGTGCCCCTGGCTGATCATCCCCCTGAGCCCAGTACCCAGGAAGGGACTCGGGGTGCAGGAGTGAAGAAAAGTCCTAGCTGCAGGTGCAGTGGCCACAAGAGAGATCATGGAAATGGCCTTCCCCTTTAAATGCTTTAAAAGAAAATGCATTATGTCTATCGTGAAAAATTTCAAACATGTTTCAGAAAAGTTCAAAGAATGATAAAATAAGTATCTATTGATCTCCTGCCCAGAGTCCACAAATACTAATGCTGTCTTATGTTTCGACATTGCCTTTCTTTCCTCTCAGCCCTGCTCATTCCCTGTCCACCACCATCTTCCTCAGAAACAATCATTGCATTGAACTTGGTGGGCATTTTTCTCAGGGATATTTTTATTCTTTTTACCAAATATGTATTGTCATGGTTAGATTCCTGGGTAACTTTGGCCAGATGGTGGTACCTATTTGTCTGGTCGGGCAAGTGCTGGCCTGTGTGTTGCAATGAGGCTATTTCATAGAATTAAATCATGACCACATTGGCTGCATCCACAGCTGATTCTGTTTGTAATCAGCCAAGGGGGGTGTCTTCTGCAATGAGTGATGCTCAGTCTGATCACTGGAAGCCTTTTAAGGAGGATTCAGAAGAGACAGGCTCTCTTCCTGCTCCCACCGGTGAGCCTCTCCTGTGGAGTTCATCCAGATCCTCCATCAGAACAACCGGCTTCACAGCCTGCCCTGTGGATTTTGGACTCTGTGTTCCCACGGTTATGTCAGACAGTTTTATAAATTTTATACTTATGGATATTTCCTGCTGATTCTGTTTCTCTAGAGAACGCTAATAAATGCATGAATCTATGTAGTATAATTTTGAATATTTTTGATATTTAGGAAGGTATCATTCTGTGTGCATCATTCTCTAAGTTGATTCTCAAATACTTTTTAGATCACTCTATTTTATTCATACAATAGCATTCATTCATTTTAAAATTAAAAACTGGAGCTTTATTACTTTTTATCTGGATTCATTTTTTTTTATTATATAAGTTGTGGGTTTATGGAACCAGCCTGTGTGCAATACAGGGGCCCAATCCTCTGCAGCATTGGATGCAACTGATGACATCATGTTCCTTGAAAACCAAGGATTATCTCATCAGATACCCACCCCCCATTCACTGCCCGTTTGATGGACATTTAGGTCATTGCCTTTTTTTCCCTTTTTGCTGTTACAAAGCCACAGTGTACATCCTCTTCCCATGTCCCCTTGTATGTATGTGGTAGAGTTTCTGAGGGTGTATACGTTGAACTGGAATTCCTGGATCATGTGCTGTATACATCTTCTACTGTGTCAGATATTGCAAAATTTTTCTCCAAAAAAGATATACCAGTTTATATTCCTGCTAGTGGTATATTAGAAAGAGTTCCTTTTTCTCTACAACTTTGCAAACACTTGGTATCAGCATTAAAAAAAATTTTTTTTTACCAAACTGATGATATAAAATGGTGTTTTGTGATTCTCCATTTCACTAATAATCTTTTTATTGGTCATTTAAGTTTTCTTCTGTAAATTATCTTTGTTTTGCCTATTTTCAATAGCATTTTTATATGTTTCTTACTCATTATTTAGAATTCTTTATATATTCTGAGTATGAATCCTTTGTTATATCCATTGCAAATAACTTCTCCTTGCTTGTCATTTATTGAATCTTGTTCATAAATTTTGTCATAAAAACAAAATGAGGTAGTAGGATTTATCAGTGTTTTACCATGATTTTTGCATATTGTGCTTTCTTTCGTTTTTACTCTGAAATATATTTTTGTGTTTGGCATGAGGTTGGTATCTGATTTCATTTTGCCTTACAGAATCCGAGCACATTCTATGAGATAGCTTTCGCTTTCTCTGGTGTTTCATTGTGCGCATAAGCTTTCAGGACTTTTAGCTCTCTGTTCTATTGCATGGTTTTGTTTCTCTTCCCTTGCACTGCACCACACTGTCTTAAGTGCCCTGGCCTTACAATAAGGTTCGATACTTGCAGAGCAGTGTTGCTTCCTTGTTCTCCTCCAGCTTGTCTTAATTACTCTTGACTCTTTGCTTTTCCATTTGAACTTTAAAATAATTTTACCAAGCTTCATGAAAAATGCATTTGGGATTTTCATTAGAAGTAATGAGAAGAGAGTTAATACATCAATGTGATTTAATTTCCAATTTATTGAGATATTTCTGTTTTTTTCAATCAAGTTCTCTAATTTTCTCCATGAAGTTTTGCACATATATATGAGGTTTATTCTTAATGATCTTACATGTACTGTTCCTAATGTTCATAGGGTCTTACTTTTTATTAGATTTTCTACATGGTTGGCACCCTTGCATAAGAAAACTGATTTTTTTCTTCTAAGACAATCTTGATATTTATCAAAATTTCTGACCTTTCTCTTATTACTTATAATTATTGCCATGGAGTATTGGATTTTCCTCCATAGTCAACCATAACCTTATCAAATCACATCCTTATCTTTTCTGTTCATGCCTTATAATTCTTATTTTTTTCTTGTCTTATCACTTTAGCTTGGTCTTTTAGTTGTAGCAATGCAGACTGGATATCTGCATTTTTTGTAATCATAATAAAAATGCTTCTAAATCCTCATGATTGCATCAGTTTGCTAGAACATTTTAAAAACAAACATTAATGGGTGCTTAATTTTATTGAATGCTCTTCTAACAATGATAGCTTTTTCTTCTTTTCTCTATTAATGATGTCAATCCTAGAAATAGATTTTATAATATGTATCAGCTTTACACTCCAAGGAAAACTATAATTAGCAGTGACATTTAAAATTTTTTTAAATATATTGCTGCATTCTATTTGCTAACTTTTTGGTGTTTTACCTCTCTTTTCATAAGTTAGATTAGCATATATTTTTCTTTATATGGTTCCTTATAAATGGCATATAGCTAGATTTTTAAACAATCCAATCTAAAGCTTTTTATCTTTCAGTGGGTGGATTTAATTCAATTACATTTATTATGATTACTGATATATTCAGGCTTATATCCACCCTCACATTTTATGTTTTTACTAGGCTTTTATTTTGCTTTCTCCTCTATTTTCTATTGGATTGAGCTTTATTTGTTCCTTTTTTCTCCACTGAAAGGGAATTTTTAAATTTCATTTCTTTCCTATTAGTGGTTTTGTTATATTTTCAGTAGGTGTGCTTAACAAAGTCTAAGGTAAATCAAAGTCTTCACTTGTCTCCTGAACAAATGAAGGGCCTTAGAATGCTTTCACTCCGAATTGCCCCTCCTGTCATGCATGCCACTGTTCCTAACTTTTTGTGGCACCTTGTGTGCTTGCAATCCTCAAACAGTACTTGTCACTGTTCTTGTTTTACAGCAAGTGTATATTTAGATTTACCAACTTGTTTAGCTGTTTCTTTGCTCATTTGCTTCTGGCATCCGGTTCTTCACTTCAGCTTCAGATTCCTTTTCCCTGAAGTATTACCCATTAACAGTTTCTTTGGCTAGGGTCGGTGATTGGTATTTTCTCTAATCTTCATGTGTATGATGATGTGTTCACTCATTCTTATCCTTGAATCGACTGTAACTGGGTGTATCATTCTAGGTTCAGTTACTTTCCCTTTTCCTGGGGAAGTGAGCTGCATTGTTCTAGTTCCTGTTATCAGGTGGGACAACATTTCCAGAGACCCAGCTTTACAAAGGAAATTCATTTTCAGCTCCCCATTCACCAAGAGCCTGGGACCCCAATATGCCTTCCCCAAACAGTGGCATTGAAACCCTCTCCCTTCCAGGTGTAGTCTCTGGGACTTAGCGTCTGAACCTAGTTCCTTAGTTCTGTCTTTATTCCTCAGCCTTTTTCCTTTCCCATCAACTTAAAGCATCGTGTCTACATGTTTGGAAGAAACGCATGCACAGTGGAAGAAAGGCGCTTCCGCTCAGGCCGCCATAGTAGCCCAAAGCCTCTAGATGCAGCAGTTTGAATTATCTTAGGAAAGGAGAGGTGCTTGTGGAGCTGTAATAAAGCTTTGCAATATTTCTTATTTGTAAGATAGTCTTTAAAATACTTTGAAAATATTTTAAAAGTAGGTAAAATGTTCTCTCTTCTCTCCCACACTCATCTTATTTACCTTTGCAAGTTGTTTCACTTCTGTTTGCTTCTCAATCCAGTGATCTGAATTATCACAAATTCTAAATTTGTAGAATGCAGCCTGAAAAGGTATTTTCTGTTATTGCTGTATTCAGCTTTCAAAACCTTCTGTTTTCATTTCACATTATAGACTTTCCTGTGTCATTTTTGCTATTTGAACACATGGTTTCAAATAAGGATGTTGTTTTCCAGCCTATAGAGATTTAATTATTCCCTTAATGATCACTTGCTTTGTTCCTAATTGTCAATACCCTAAAGAACTTTAGCATGAGCACCTTTGTGTCCACTGAAGACAATTCCTCAAGTTAAATTCCTTGGTTGGAGGACATGAAAGGCTCTTAATAAATATTGTCAGGAAAGCTACATTTTTCTAGTTGTTATACCAGTATGCTAAGAACATCTAACATCAGGTATAAAATTAAACACCTTTAAACTTTTCTCTCCTCCTTACTCATAGTGGAGGATAAGGGCCTAGGAAATGGGGATGCTTAGCTGGGCCTTTGAGAGTTCTAGTAATTGTCTTGGGAAATGTTGGATGAGGGATTTTTTTCTGCTCATTGTCAGATACGGGGGGGCACATCCCCAACTCCTGGCACATCTGTAGAGTGAGTGTCTCCCTTATGGAAACCCCCTTCACGAGAGCCAGTGAGTGTCCCCCCTTCTCATCACACCCATCACCACAGGAGCAGAGGCTTTCTAATGGGGCTTTTCCACAAAAGAACACAGATTCTCAGTTTGGGCTCTTGTTTTGTGGCCTTGTAGGACAGGCCCTACAGCGTGGGGGAGGGGCTGGGGGTCCACAAGGCCAGACTGAGGACCGGTGCCCACTTGGCCTATGACCAGGGGGGCCCACCAGCCCCCACAACTCTAGTTCCTGTTTCTGAAGCTTCCCAGTCACTTTGCTCCATGGGCTTTTAGGGCCATGATGCAACAGACTGAATTTCATGTGTTGACTCTTAATACCAAGGTTCAGGGCCCTTGGAATCAGAATGTTTTGGGAGGTGGCAATCTATGATTGCTGTTTCATAAAACTTTTTCCAAATGCAGTAGGAAGGACTGACTGGTACAATCTGGTAAGACAAGCTTTGCGTTTATACGGCATCCACTGCATCAGCCTCCATGGCTAGAGTTTTTACTTTTATTTCCTCTAGCTTCACAAAAGCCCTTTTGTCAGGTGTTATCTCAGCTTTACAGATGAGAAAGCTGAGCCCCAGAGATGAGTTAGTTGTTGAGAATGTGGAGGCTAGCTCACCCAGAGCAAAGCACTGACTTTCATAAAACCACCCAAAGCACTCTGCAGTAGCATAGAAAGAAATCAATTGATAACCTAAAAATATCCAGAACAGCAGGAGACTCTGTGGGAGGGGGTATGGCTGGGTACACCCCCATTTACCTATCCCTGGAACCACTTACCTCTCAGCCCTGACCCCAACCCCACACAACTAATTATTTTTCTTCAACAGCATTGCAGCCACTGATGTGGCCCAAGGCAGTTTGTTTCAGTTCTTCCTGCACTGGGAATAATTAAGAAATCTAGTGGCCATTGAGCTCCTCTGCAGGTAGCCAGGGGAGCTTGAAGTTCACCATGCTTCCAAGCAGTTTGGCCAAGACAGCCTCTTCGTGTTGGCCTATGAAATGAGTATCTCCATACATCAAGCATCAAAAGCTGTCTCTGATGAGAAAGCAAGACTGTATTTGAAGGTGACATCAAGTCAATATATTCACTTAACAAATACCTAGTGGGCCCTCATCAGGTCCCGGGAAAGGGAGAGGCCAGCACGTGTGTACCTGAGTAATTAGGGTTGCTCCGTGTTGTGGGTTCCATGGCAGGAAGACCAGGATGAGGTGACAGGGCAGCTGCCCATGGGGACGACCTGGCCAAGTGGTCCCCTGAGCCCCCACTGGAGTCCAGAGACCCTCAGGAAGGGTGCGCTGAGCACAGGCCCAGGGTGGGGGGCACTCCTGGCTCTCTGTCCAGGAGAGGGTGGTAGGAGGGGAAGTTGGGGGGGTGGGGGAGTCCCATTGTCCAGTTTGCCCAGGATGGTCCTGTCAACACTGCTGTCCTGCTGAGACCGGCGGTGGCTCCTTCCACTCTCGGGGGTCCTGTTTGGATGATAAATGGAGTGGCCTGTCCATGGAGCAGTGGCTCAGGGCCAGACGATTTAGATGTGGACAGAATGGGAGGAACCCCACGGAAGGTCTGTGCCCCTTGCTCACCTGGAGCCATCGGTCCTGGAGGAGCAGGAGGAGATGGTGGGTGTGGGGGTGGCTGCAGAGAGCACCCCGGGGAGAAGTTTTGGGTTTGGACCAAAAGCACCTCC
Organism: Tamandua tetradactyla; assembly: GCF_023851605.1. Lineage (NCBI taxonomy): Eukaryota > Metazoa > Chordata > Mammalia > Pilosa > Myrmecophagidae > Tamandua > Tamandua tetradactyla. The sequence continues at coordinate 104,664 of NW_027518243.1, forward strand.
TTCCCCTCACTCAGCCTTAGGCTGCACCATGCACCTCACGTCTCCTCTCCCCTGTTCTGGGCACTTCCCAAACCCTGCAGGAGCACTTAGGTATAGCTGGATCTATTTCCAGACTCTCCATTCTGTTATATTGATGTATTTTTCTATTTTTGGGGCCAATAAATCCTTCACTTACTTGAGGAGAGCTCAGATTTCCTCTCCTGAGCCTTTGCTTCTCCAGACTAAATATTTCCATTTCCTCCCATCGCAGCCAAGCCTCTGCTGCCTCACCAGGGCCTCCCAGGGACCTCCACCCCTGCCTCCTGGGGACCCCACCCCTGCCTCCCCAGGACCCCCACCCCTGCCTCCCGAGGACCCACACCCCTGCCTCCTGAGGACCCCACCCCTACCTCCCAGGGACCCCACCTCTGCATCCCAGGGAGCCCACCCCTGCCTCCCAGGGACCCCCACACTTACCTCCTGGGGACCCCCACCCCTGTCTCCCAGGGAGCCAGGCTCACAGCAGCTCCTGGACAGGGAGAATGTGCATCTTTCACATTTGAATATCAGCTTCTTCCCTGGGGCACACTCTCTTGCCTCGCCTCTCTCCCACGGCAGAGCAGCCTTCAGTGGCTAAAAGCCCACCACAACTCAAATCCCATCTTCTCCACTGTCTTGCTGTGTGAAATTTATCGGTCTCTCTAGGCCATGTCCTCAGCTCTAAGAGGGACACACATGGCTGCCCACCTCACGAAGGTGAGGGGATGGAATCCATGAGCATGGTACGTTCCTGGTAACAGAAGCTATTATTACTGCTAATGCATTAGTCATAGAGATTTGTTATTTTATTTAACCTTTTGAGGTAGCTATTAATATACTCAATTTAGAGTTGAAGGAAGAGGGTAGAAAAGCCCATTCCTTCCCCATGGGCACATGCAGCCAAGCCACCACCTTCCCTGCCCGCAAGGCCCCTGGACTTCCCTGCAAACTATGTGCTGCAGAGTGTGGCCTGGCAGCCTGGGAATGGGTTCCCGGACTTCTGCGATGGTTGCACAGGTGAACCTAACAGTGCAGGGGCTTAGTGGAAGGGGAAGGGTCCCACACATGACTGCTTTGAAGCTGCCTTTTGCTCTTGAGCTGGACAGCCCTCAATTCATGGGAAAGAAGGAAACGGTGCCATTTCCACTGGCAGATTAGCCGACATGCAGACATGGCCCTTCAAGCTCAGTAGGACTCAACACACTGCCCAAGTGGCACGGACAGGGACACAGGAGCATTGGTGATCCCTCACAGTGCAGGGAACGAGCACTCCTCACCTTCAGAGCAGTCACCTGTGCCCTGGAGGCCTCGGCCAGGCTCGGGTGGAGGGTGCCACTGACACATGCTGCTGAGCCAGGCAGCTGGGGGGCCTAATTTTAGCCCTTTGGCCTTGGCATTTTCCCTTTTGGAGAGGGACTTTTCATGCACCACAACAAAATCTCTTGTCCCAGCCTTGTTGGGTGCTTCTCAGAGGCCCTCAAGGATGGTATGAACTAGACACACATTAAAGACAGCCCCCACTGGAGAGGCCAGCACCCCTCCAACACCCCCAGTGCTCCTCCAGTGCCCCTCCAGTGCCCTTCCAGTGCCCTCCCAGCACACCCCCAGTGCCCCTCCAGCACCCCCTTCTTCCAGAGTGCAGGGAAGGGGCTGGGCCACCCTTCTCCTCTGGCTGTGCACTCCCTGCCTCCCATCTCTCTGCCATGACCCTCCTACTGCCCACTCATCAACAGGTGTCTTTCCTGACATGTGCCGGGGTTGCAGTTTTCTCCCCCTCCTTGTCTCTGACTCATGAAGCTCACTTCTTTCCATGTATCTGGGTCTTGTTTACTTTGCTGAGATGCCACAGAAAATGCATTACATTTAGAGCTGGAAGCAGTTTTACAATTTACAAACTGCCTCCTATCAAAGTACTGGACACTTTGGGGAGGCCCCAGAAAGCTCTTCCAGCCTATTGCAGACTCTGGGACTAAGAGTTTGGGCCAAGGCCCAGCATAGGGGCATTCCCCCACACACAATCAGCCATCACCTCCTCTCCCTGGGAAGGAGGCTGGGGAGGGTGATGAGCCAGAGGCAGAGCCAGACATGGTATTGTCTCAGAGCTTCCTCGGACCTTCCCTTGCTCCTTCTGGAGATCTCCTCCAGCCTTCCCTGGACAACCTAGACCCAGGCTTGGGCAGCAGGCGTGCCAGCCCTTGGGAGATTACTCTTCTTGACTTTTCCAATTTCAGTCACTGGAGGGAATGTGGGCTGATGCTTTAGTGTCTGCTAAGCTCCTTACACTCTGCACTCATTTATGTCTCGTGCTGATGCCCCCAGTGCGGCGCTGCATCATCCGCCTCACTGATGATAAACATGGACACGGAGATGTGTGTGCAGCTCGGCGGGCCCTGGGGCCACCTGACATGGCCTCTTGCCTCTGAGCCTGGTGCCTCCCCATGGCTTCTCCTCCAGATGACAGGCTCAGGCAGTCCCAGCTGGTAGTAGCCCCTAGGCTTCTTCTCCAAAGTCACCTCTCTACCCTCAGACAAACAGAGGGGCCTCAGAGCCAAGGCCTTTAGCCTGCAACTGCACCCTGAAATATTGTGAATTGGTTGGTCTCAGAGGGAGTTGATTTCACTGAAAGCACCATGAGACTTCTCTTCCCAGGTATCTGGAGACTATGCTGTGAATCAATGACATTTTCTTGGTCTTCCTTCAAGCGAAATGTTTTATTTCTGCAGAACCAATTTATTTGCAAATTTCTGAGTTATCTGTATTTAAGACCACATAGCTGAGGTAAAATATTTTCTTGAAATTATTGTAGAGATAATGCCCGAGAAGCCTGGTGGGTGCAAATACTTCTGGAGAGGGAAGACAGGAGTGGGAAGGATTGAGTGTAAGTCCTCACTGCCCTGGCCGGCAGAACTTGGTGAATCCCTTGGTCCCGGCCCCCCAGGAACCCCCATGTTCCCGCAGCTCCCACAGCATCCTCAGCTCCCCTTCTTCTGCAGCTCTCCTGCTCTGCGCTGAGCATGGGTCCTCCCCGCTGAGCTTGGCAGCACAGCCTAGAAGGCAAGCTGTTGGACAGAAGGCTTGTGACCTTTAATGACAGCATTTCCTGTGCCACCTCCCAGAGCCGAGTGCAGCTTGGCACTGCCAAAGATGGCCTGTTTCCTTTCATAGAAATCAATCCTCAGAAATACACAGGATGGGCAGACACTGTACACCCAGGGAACAAAGATCCCGTGCAGAAAAGGGGGTGACCGTGGGTTGCACCCTCTGATGAAAGGCCCCAGTGCGGGCTTGGTGCCCTCCGGGGCTGAGTCAGGAGCCTGTTGGCAGCTGGGCGCAGTCAGGGCGAGGGGTCTTAAGAGGCCCTGGGGCAAGTCAGTCAGGGTACAGGGTCCTCGGAGGCCCCGGAGGCATGTCAGTCAGGGTGTGGGGTTCTTGGAGGTCCCTGGGCATGGTCAGGGCGTGGGGTCCCCGGAGGCCCCCAAGGCAGGTCGGTCAGGGTGCGGGGTCCTTGGAAGCCCCTGGGCAGGTCGGGAGTGTTGTCACCTTGCATCAGAGCCTCAGCAGGGCCAGTGTTGACACCAGGCCAGCAGCTGGCCACGTGGGTACAGAGGTGAACAGAATCGAGTCCTTCCCTTCACGGAGTCCTGTTTGGGGGCCACACACAGACTGACAAATATGTTTGTGACATGGTGGTCACAGCCATGCTCCTGGCTGCGTGGGCACCCGGCAGTGGGGAGAGCAGCCAAGGCAAGGCGTGAGGTCAGAGGGGCTGCACCCGACTCGAAGGAACTGGAGTTTGATCCTGAGTCACTAAAGGATTTTTAAAGCAGGACACATGGGCCGGGTTGGAGTTTCCAGTGGTCATTGGAAGTACCAGCACAGTGGCTTCAGGTGGACAAGGGTGGACTTCCCAGGCAGGGAGCGGCCTGTGGGAGAGGGCTGTGGGGAGGGGATGTGGGGAGAGGCCTGTGGGGAAGGTCCTGTGGGAGAGGGCTGTGGGGAGGGGATGTGGGGAGAGGCCTGTGGGGAAGGTCCTGTGGGAGGGGGCTGTGGGGGGGGGATGTGGGGAGAGGCCTGTGGGGAAGGTCCTGTGGGAGGGGGCTGTGGGGAGGGGATGTGGGGAGAGGCCTGTGGGGAAGGTCCTGTGGGAGGGGGCTGTGGGGAGGGGGTGTGGGGAGAGGCCTGTGGGGAAGGTCCTGTGGGAGGGGGCTGTGGATGGGGGTTGCGAGGGGCCTGTGGGAGGGGCTGCGGGGAGGGGGCTGAAAGGGCCCTGCAGGAGGGGGCTGTGGGAGGGGCTGCAGGGAGGGCTCCAGGTTATCCCCGTGAGCCTCAGAGCCAGTGGTCCCACCCGACAGACATGGCAGGGACACTTCACAGGTGCGACAGCTCATGAGAGGCCTGTGGTGGGGGCAGAATCTGATCCCAGCTCTGACTCAGCACAGGCCCCACCACCACTAAACTAAGTTCAAGTGAAAATAAAAGACGCTGGGTCCTACAGAAAGAGAAAATAAACCAGCAGAGGGGATGAGAGAGACTCTGAGTCTCTCCCACAGCATCTCAAAGTCCCAGAGCAGCCCCCTCCAGGCAGCCCCCTCCCCTGATGGCAGCTCTTGGCTCCTTGCAGATCCAAGGACCTGGCCTCCGAGGGCCGGGTTGGTTTTAGCTTGGGGCCACACAGCTCCAAGGACAAATGTCCACTGGCATTCCTGGACATGGTCAGGGCTGTGCCATCCAGACCAGGCTCCAAGGTCCTCACAGGTGCCCAGCTGTGGGCAGGCAGCTGTGAGAGGCTCTTCCCAGCCCTATCCACCAAGCCTGGCCAGCCCATTGCATGCCCAGGGCCTGGTAGCCAAAGTCCCACAGCCCTCTGTCCCTGACCTGCTGTGTCCCCTGACATGGGCCCTGAACACTGCATGGGCCCTAAACAGGAAGGGCCCAGGTGACTGGCTCCTCGGCCCACGTCTCCTTTTACCTTCCGTGCATTTGTTACACTTTCTGCAGTGGAACTCATCACTTCCTCTAACAGTGCCATTGCCACTGCCATCAAAATATTTGTCCTCATTTATTATATATCAGTTAAATGTTCTTGGCGTCTCTTGAGGCCTGAGATGCAGAGTGTGTCCTCCCCCCCCACCCCCGTGCTGTGCTCAGGGGCAGAACCACAGCTGTGATCCCACAAGGGCAGTTTTTAAGGCCATGTTGCCACAGTGTGTGTTAGCAGGGAGTCTCCTCTCTCCTCAAGCTGACCTGATCCCCAGAGATGGCACGAAATGGCAGCCTGTCATCCATGGCCTCTCTGCACTCTGGGAAACACTGCTTGGCACTTGTAAGTATTTGGCTGCCAGGAAGGATGAAAAAGAGAGGGAAGAAAGAAGTAGGGTATCAGTTGGTTGTTTTTCATTATCAGACAAGAAAGCCCTACAAAATATGCTGGGCAACCTGGAGGCATGGTTCTCAGAAACTAACAACCTGATGTCTAGTCTCTGGAAACTAGCAACCTGATGTCATTTGTTTACAGAATCCCAGAGGGCTGTTGATGAGGTCGTTTGACAGTGTTTCACAGAGGTCTCTGGTGGGTGAACATGCCCAGGCCTCAGCGAGCTTAGCAGTGTGCAGCTCACTGTGGGGGCAGGGCACCTGGCCAGCTCAGCCTGCACTATCCTGGAGAATCCAGAACCTCCCTGAACCTCAAGTTCTCCCATCCAAAACCAACAGGCCTGAAACAGAAGTGCATCGGGGCAAGTCTTTCCAAGCTCAGGCCTTCCGGAGTCCCATATTACCTTTTGAAATCTTAATGCCAGTCCCTAATGCAAGGGACACTGGACTCAGATCAGGGATGCCAGCTCAGGGAGAGAGGAGTCAGAGAGAACCTGGAATCCATCCATGCTGTGCTGGGTGCTTTCTTAGACCAGCGATGTGCTTTCTCCACACTCTACATCAGTGTTCCCAAATCGGCTGATGATCGTATCACCCGTGGCTTGTGAAAGGTACACATTTCCAGCCCTGCCCAAGACCTGTGGAAGGTTAATGTTTCAGGAGGGTTCCCATCAATCCATATTTTTAACTTGGTGACCAAGATTGATTCTCATCAGGCAAGTTTGGGGAACACTGCTGAAGAGTTTTCTCTGTGGGACCAGTCCCAGGTGAAGCAAGCCTGGCCTGGAGGGAAATTGTCCATCCTCTGGGTTTAGCTCCCTGCTATGATGTCCATCTCATCCTGCTGTATGGCCCCAGGCTTGTGCCTGTCTTTTGCAGTCAGTTCTGAGCCTTTCAACCTTGGCAACATGCACCCTTCCCAGCCCTCTGTGCATGCCCAGCTCAAGGCCAATCCCATGCAGGAAGCTTAGAAATGCTGCCAGGTGGAGTTGCCCAGAGGGTTTTCTGGCAGCTTTAGTTAATCAGGCCATGAATGATTATTTTTGCAAAACCATATATCAAGTACTGGGAGATGGGGGGAGTAGTGAGAGCTGGTAGAGAAGCATCATGGAGAGGCAGGACTGAAACTGAGCCTTGCAGGTGGAGCATGGTTTAGAGAGATGGTAAGGAAAAGAAAGGGCACTCAGGGTAGGTGTCTCACTGTGGGCGAGGCCAGGAGGGAGTGTCTCCCAGGCACTTCCTTGTACAGCTGAGTCTAGAGACTCACTCCAGAGAGAAGGAGTGCTTCACTCACAGTCACTGCCAAGCCAATGATTGGTGCTCGAGCCAGCCCACGTGCCATGGCTCATTCAGTGCAGTCCACACCCAGAGCTGTCCTGTATTCCATGAGCCCATCATGATTCCCCAGAGCCCATCTTTCTCCAGGGATGTTTGCCGGCCAATATGCTGCACATCTGCAATGGGAAAGGGTGGCTCAGTTAAAGCTTTAGCTGAAGCAGTCTTCAGCTGCATCTCCCCAAGACTGAGTCAAGCTAAGGGCTGGTTAGGTGGGAGATGGGGTGCACAGCTCTATGTGCCTTGGGGTGCTCAGCAGGTCCAGGGACCTGGAAAAGCTGGTTTAGATACCAGCATGGGTAAGGGACAAGCCAGGACAGCACCCAAACACGTGGATTTTATTTGAACCCTTTTAAAGACAATGATCACTTGTGGAGAAAAGAGTCTCTCCCCTGCTGGGTCCTTTCATCCTCCAGGAAGTTCTCTGGGACTTCCCCTAAGGGCATTTTTGCCTGTTCTACATTTTTTGCTATGGAGCCATGCTGTCGAGGTAGGGAAGGAAATGGAGGAGAGGCAAGAGCCAAGGCAGGAGGCATGTGCAACCTCCAGCCCAAGCAGGTGAGGCCTGTGCTGGAAAACAGTGGGACATGGGAGAGTCACAGCCACTCTCACCACATTTTACCAGCTGACTGAGCCATGGTAAATTACTTACTCTCTCTACACTTCGACCTTCTCATCAGTTCAATGGGGATAATAATCATCCCTCTCTTACAGCATTGTAATGTAGGTATAATCCTATTGTGCAAAAGCCTTTTGTCCACCATTAAGTAGTGTGTGCGCTGTGCTCATCTCTAGGTAGGGTTCCAATGAGACAGAGCCACTTGCACCCCCAGGGCTGCCCCTGGCCTGTCCTGTCCACCTGTGCCCCTGGGGCTGCCCTTTGGCCTGTTCTGTCCACCTGTGTCCATGGGGCTGCCCTTTGGCCTGGCCTGTCCACCTGTGCCCCTCCAGCAGTCTGGGGTGATGTCTGGCATTCGGCCGCTCACTACTGCAACTGAAGCTGTGAGAAACTCTTTTGGTTTGGGCTGGGCTGGTTTTTCTCTTCCAGCCTGGAACCCAGCTGAAAAGCAATGCACCTGGGTTTCTGTCACCTCCTCCTTGGGGAGAAAACTTTCAGGTCCTGGAGGTCCCCAGGTGGAGCATTCACAGCCCTTGAATCAAGCCAGTTCAAAGTCATGATTCATAGCATTATTTTTATGAAAATTGTCTCGCAGTTATGTGAGTGGTAGAGCTGGAAGGCCCTCAGACACGGTCTTGTCCCCTCACTGACAGTACAGGAACTGGAGTGGCAGGGAAGGGGTGCTTTCCCAGGATCACAGAGGAGGGTCAAGGCAGAGCCAGGTGCAGCCTCTCCACACCACATCATGAGACCTTCACTGGGGAGGTCAGAAGTATCACCATCATTCTTAGTCTCAGTCACCCCGGCCCCATAAGGAAAGATGCTGTTGGCCCTAGCATGGCACCCACAGAGTGAGAACAGTGCAGGGTGCGTCCCCCCACCCACACTGTCCTTCCTTTACTAAGTGCTGTGATGCACTCCCTGAGCCTGCTGAGAGGGACAAGCCCAGCCCCTCCATAGAGCGGTGGGCAGATGGACTCAAGGAGGGCTGTGGCTCCCGCTGCTACCCGCATACTACGTGTACACAGAGGATGGCACCCCTCCTCATAGAGAGTGTGATGAGTCTATTTTCCCTGGGGGAGACATTTCAAATGCCACCCCCTGCTGAAGGTGGCCGTGGCTACTTGCAGGACACTTCATGGCCTCTGTGTCTCTAAAAAATATTTGTTGAGCAGCAGGTTTGAACAAGGACCCAGGGAAGGTACCAGTGATATGAAGATACACCAAAGACTCTGCTCTATCTCAGGAGACTGTGACTCCAGGAGAGAAACAGATAACGATGAAGGGACTTTGTACACAATCAGGTCAACGTCTCCGGAAAGTCTGCCCAGTCCGTGCCAGCTTCCTGGAGGTGGCATGTGAGCAGGGACGAGGCGGGGGAGGGAAGAGAGTTGCTGGCCAGACAAACGGGGAGGCAGCCTCTGCGAGGCCAAGAAGGTGGGAAAGCCAGCAAGCCCCAGGACTGGGCGTCGTCAATGACAGCTGGCGCAGGGAGGAAAGGGGCGGCTGGGGGAGGGGACCTCCCACCCGCGACCTGGGTCGCTGAGGAGGTGGGCTGCAGCTGCAGACCTGGGAGCTAGCGAGGCCCTTCGGGAGGAGCAGAGGACGAGCCGGCCCTTGAGGCGCCTCGCTCGGTGGCAGGTTCCAGGGTGGGATGGCGTCAGGGGGCGGTGAGCGGGTGGGTGGCTGACGAGGGGGCGGTGCAGGACCTGGCTGTGTGGGGCTCACCTGAGGGTCGATGCCAGCCGTGACCTGTAGCCCAGAAGCAGTTCCGTTGTGGCTCACCTGAGGGCTGATGCCAGCCGTGACCCATAGCCCGGAAGCAGTTCCTTGCGGCTCTCCTGAGGGCTGATGTCAGCTGTGACCCATAACCCGGAAGCAGTTCCGCAGCCCAGTACCCAGACAGTGGCTGGTGGCCTTGGCCCAGCCTTGGGGAAGAGCCCAGGGGGGAAGGTGAAGGCGCCCAGGGGCTCCTTGGAGCTCCCAGCCTTCCAGGCTGAGAAGCTGACGTGTGGCGGAGCTTCTGAAGGCACTGGGGGGGGGGGGGGGGTTTGAAGGAGGTTTTCCCGCCCTGAGCACAGACCTCTTCTCCAGCTTGTGGTTTGGTAAATCTGAGTCTTTTCCACACGGTACACCCGGCCGAGCAGGTGTGAGCGCCTCTCAGTGTGGCCGCTGGCACAGCTCTTCCGGGCCTCCAGGCCTCAACCCCTCCCATGGCTCCCTCCTGCCCGCCGCGGCCCTGAGCTGGTCCTGCGCGCGCCGGGCCAAAGCCGCGCTGGCCAAGCATCACCGTGTACGTGCTCACGAGTCCTGATCCCCAGCGCCCCGCTGGCTGAGAGGTGACCCTGGCCTTGGCGGGCCTCGGCGGGTGAGACAGGAAGTGTAGGAGGTGCTGGGAATGGCGTCCACCCCATGGCCAGCTCTGCCTCCGCAGCCGTGACCATTCGGAGAGTCCATAAACTTCACGGTGAAAAGATCAAAGTGAACTACTGAAAGCCTGGGAATACGTCTTTTGATTACAGAGAAAGCCCTTTAATTAGTTTTCTCACCCGAATTAATTAAACCTGACATCTGAATACCCACTTGATTGCTATATCGAGCTGTGAAATTCTTCAGTAACTTATAATTAAGCCACAGTTTGCTAAAAGGATAGAGGAACTTGAAATTAAGAGCAAAAATAGGTAGAGAAGTTGTCTGGTGAAGGGAACTGCTGCTGGTCCCAGGTCCTTTGTTTGAGCAGGAGTGCTTGGAGCAGACACAGCATCTTACACCTTTCCGGAACCATCTGACTCTTCTGTGTGCTGCTGGATCCTGGCCCAGGAGAAAGTGGCAGGGGTGGTTGGTTTCATTACAGTGAAAGAATTGTTCAGTGTCAGGGCAAGTTACTGACAAGGGTGTGGTATCCTTTTAAAGAGAAGGTAAAACAAACAGCAATAAAAGTGAGGTCTGTGATGAGGTTAGCCCTCCTTGGCTCTGCAGGTTTAGACCTGCATACAGCCTAGGAGAGAATTTGTGTCTCAAGCACGTTGAAGGACTTGAGTAAATTCTTCAAAACTTAGTTCTTTCTCCTCTAAGAGCATTTTAAACATCTTCTGGCACTTTCCTCATTCTGGAGATCCTTCACCTATTTGAGTTTAACTTGACTTCTTTAATCAGTCTGTGGTTACTTTGTTTTTGTTTTAATTCTTCTGTTTTTAATATTTGTAATGCAAGACAGTAACAGAAAAAAATTTTAAAATCCTTTATTTCCCCACAGTAGTACTACAACTATTTTCATGTTAGAGTGTTCCTTTTGGTTTTTGTTTACTTATTTCTTACTAGTTCTGTTATTGAGTCTGCTTTATCAATGAAGAAACTGAAGCATAAAGAGGTTAGTTAATATGACTCTAAGTAGCATTTGGAGCAAAAGGCCAAATAGGGAGTAAAAATCAAGATTGACTCCAAAACTCGTGCACTGTTCCTACCCCAGCGGTGGCCACACAGCTTGGCCCATAATCCATGTAGGCAATGTAAATTTTTGCACTATTTTTTGTTTTTACTTTTCATCATTAATAAATGTAGATCAGTACATCATAAACAGTGTAGAATTATGTCAGCCCATCCCTAGAAAAAAGCCACCAAGAGTTGCCAACTTGGAAGGCATTATTGTAGGAAATCTCTGAAAATGAGAGGAGAAAAAGAGAATAAATGTAAGAAGAACCAGATGTTTTCATATGAAAAAAAAAGCTGCAACCTTAGAACTAGACCAGCTGAGATTTCTGCCATTGCTGATGAGATTTTCCAAACCGTTTTTTGAGCAGTTGACCATAAAATCTTCTTATTATTCTTATCAATAATCTCATTTAACATCTCTGCAAACTCAATATGGAATCAGGCACTGGGGCAACTGGGCTAATGATCTGTAACCCAGAAGAGGCCTCAAGGGACGGCCTCTGCTTCCTTTATGCCAACAGCATAAAGAGGGGTGATGCCTCACTGCAGGAGTCGAGGCCAAGTGAACATGACAAGATGAGACAGTAGGATAAGTTCTATGCCACTTTGAACTGTCACAAGAGCCCACACTTTTTTGTTTGTATTAGAGACATTGTAGGCTTACAGCAAAATCATGCAGAAAATACAGAATTCCCATATACCCCTCCTCACACAGTGTTCCCTATTATTTACCCTTTGCATTAACACAGTACCTTTGTTAGAATGCAGGAAACAACATTATTATAATTATACTATTAACTCCAGGCCATAGTTTCCATTATAGGTCATTGTGTTGTACAGCCCTTGTTTTTTAAAAACATAAATGTTTATTCTAGTAACATAAATATATCCTAAAAATTCCCCCTTTTAATCGTATTCAAATAGATAATTCAGTGGTGTAAAGTACATGCACAATGTTGTACTACCACCACCGCCATCCCAAGAAACTTTTCTTTCACCCCAAACAGAAGTTCTGTACCAAGTAAGCATTAGCACCCCAGTTCTGTCCCCAGGCTGGCACTTGGTCACCTGCATTCCAGTATCTGATTCTGGGAATTGACTTATCTATTTCATATCAGTGATGTCACACAGAAGTTGTCTTTGTGCCTGGCTTCATTCATTCGACATCACATCCTCAGTTCCCCCATGTTGGCGCATATACCAGGGCTTCGCTCCTCTGCATGGCTGCATAACATGCCTTCACAGGCAGGTGGTGCATTCTCCCCTGAGGGGTATACCTGGCTTCTGCCTCTTGCCTATGCTGCACAGCGCGCAGAGAGCTCTGGTGTGCAGACACCTCACTGAGCCCCTGCCTTCAGCCCTGTGGGGTGTAGGAAAAGAGTGGGATGGTGGGTCATGGGAAATTCCATACTTAACTTTCTGAGGAAGCCACCTGTCTTCCTGAATTCCAAGAAGGAGGCAGGCCTGGGAGACGGACGAGACCCCGTAGGGTGCTGTTCGCGGGGCCGGCTCCGCTCCGCTCCTGACGGCTGGCAGGACCGGACCGTGGCGCTGACCACATCTGTTTGCTTTTCTCCAGTCAGGATGGGGAAGCAGACCAGCAAGCTGGCCCCGGAGGTGCTGGAGGACATCATGAAGAGCACCGAGTTCAATGAGCATGAGCTCAGGCAGTGGTACAAAGGCTTCCTCAAGGACTGCCCGAGTGGAAGGCTGAACTTCGAGGAATTCCAGCAGCTCTATGTGAAGGTAGGGTGTGTTTCCACCTGTTTCTCTGGCCAGAAAAAGTTGTCTTCATGAAATGTAGCTGAGCATGGAATTCTCACTCTATGTAGCCAAAATGCAGATGTGTGAATCTTGTTCCCAAGAGAAGCCGAGCAGTTTCTGAACCAAAAGAGCCAATCAGAGCACTGAGTAGGGTTCAGGGATGAGAGCACCTGAACCAGGTGGAAGAACCAGGCACATCTCAGTGCGTCATCTTTGCTGCTGCTGCTGCTACTGGAACTGCTGCAGCATTTGCCTCATTGGCAGTGTCCGCCCCTCTGGCTTGGGAGACTAGGGAGTCCTGGGGGGCTCTCTGCCCACAAAATGCCCTCCTCTTTGCATTTAAGAGCTCACATTCCCCACAGCTCATGTGCATGGGCCAGACACACATCTGGGCCTCGGTACCCATGGGTGCCCTTCATTCAGCATGTTGCCCAGTTTAGACACCAGGCTTTCCTGGGCTGCACACAGACTAGACTGTGCCGCTTTGTTCTTGTCTGTCTAGTTTTCAGGTCACATGGGTTCTAGAGTTGGCATGATCCAAATTCCATTTTGTGTTTACTTATATAAAGTTATGCTTGCAGAAAAAAATCATTTTTCTTTGAGCTTTTCTGACTGAAATTCAAGTTAGAAAATACTTATTTTATCATACGATTGTAATGGTCACCCAGATGCACATATATCTGGTGGCTGTGTGAAAAGTTACCCATTGTCTTATTCTCCTCAAGTTGAACTTCTCACACACCCTGTGACCCAGCAACTCACTCCTGATAGAAGGGTCATACAAGTGACCTTCTGGCTGCTCCGCTCACAACAGCTGAACTTGGAAATGACCCAAGTGCTCATGAAAGGGAGACTAGAAATAAACTGCAGCATAATCACACGATAAAATGTTGTACAGCAGTCAAAATCTTTGCACTATAGCAACCATAAAACGTTAAGTGTCAAAAGTCAGGCCCCAAAGATTCTAAATTAAGCACAAAGGAAACATAAATGTACTCAATGGGACTGCAAGCAGATGCAATAAAATCCCACACGAAGGGAAGTGAGGAAGTTGATGAACAGGCAGAGGGTCACCTCGGGTGTGGAAGAGGCCTGGATGGAAGGGGTGCACCCATCTGCCCGGGTGGCAATCCCTGTCCAAGTCCAGCTGCAGTCTGAATGGGCGCCTGTGTGTTAGGAGCGCTAACCGCCCTCGAAACACCAAAGGTGAGGCACTGCGTGGGGGGCCCCCCGTGCCTGCTGGGAGTGCAGCAGTGCGCCCCGTGCAGTGCCTGCACCTGGCATGTGCAGGGGCACACGGAACCGCTCCTTCCACCTGTGTAGAAAGGTGCACACACAGCTGTCTGTGTCATGCTGTCCTGTTGCTGGCACATTCTGGAAGCTCCGAATCACTCGCTTGAGCATGGAGACCCTCTGAAGCAGAAGTGCTGGGGTGGGCGTCTGCCAGTGGCTGGATGCCAGGCCACAGAGGGGAAGGGGTTCAGCTCCTAGGCTGGCCGGGCTGGCCCCGGGTAGGGGCTGCGTCCCCACCGCAGCAGTCGTGCGGGTTGCCACCCTTGTTTGGAGCGTCCTGTGCGCCTCGCTCCTGGTGGTGCTTCAGTGTGAGGGTTCGCCTCTGAGTGGAAATGCAGGGAATGCATGTCCTGTGCTGTCCGTGGGTGCTCGGCTGTGTGACCCAAGCGTGGAGATGCTCCACCTGCCCCACCCACTACTGCCAGAAAAGGGCCCGCATCTTCCCCCACCAGCGGTGCCTGGGGAGGGGGGGTTTTGGGGGTTAGGAGGGTGGTGTGGGGGGGGAGTGGGCCGTGCCCCTCGCAGAGCCCTGGGCCCCCCTCAGCACCCCGCCCGCCCCTGATGTGGGGATGGAGACACCACCTCCAGGAGGCCCTCCTGGAGCATCTGCTGCTGTTGGCCAGCCGGATCCAGCCTCCAGGACAGCCACCTCTGCGCTGACGAGGGCGTAGGAGCAGGTCACGGGACAGGCCCTGCGAGGCCAGCGACCATGAGTCCCGAGTGTGCAGGAACTCCCTTACCAGCTCCGTCATAAACTGTCTGAAAGGAGGCTCAGGAAAACCAGGTAGCGCAGGACCAACCTAAGGGCATGGCGCTGTGTGCTGATCCCCCGTCCTGGGGGCCCCTCCGGTGGGTGCGCAAAGTACCTGCAGCCGGTAGGGACCAGGCAGGCCCCAGCGCAGGCCCCGCGTTCTCCTCACAGCCCCACACGACGGGGCGGCCCTTCCAGGGCCCGAGGAGAAGCGGGAGGCTGGGAGGACCATCACGCGGTGGCCGGGAGACGCGCGTGTCTGTGTGAGGTGTCTGCCCAGGGGCTCGCGTGTGCGGCGTGGGTGTGCCAGACGCTGAGGCCGGGTCCGGCTTCCAGAGGAGGAGACAGGGCCAGGGGAAGAGGTAGCTTTCCCAGTGTCCCGATGGCTCACACCGCCCTGCCATGCGAGGGAGCCTCGCCAGGCCCAGCCCCTCCACCCCCTCCGTGCAGCCGGCTGGAGCACACCAGGATCCGGCTCTACCTTCTCAGGCGTGCGCCCCCCAGAGCAGACCCAGCCGCATGCCCCGCGGTGGGCAGAATTCTGAGCGTCTGCCAAGCTGTCTGGGTCCGGAGCCCCGTGGCGGAGACGCAAACTCAGGCGGCGCAGGTGCCTGGGAGAGGGTGCCGAGAATGGGACGGAAGCACTGTGCTGATGCGGCATGGAGGGGCACTTCGCTTTGGCCTTTGAGAAGACGAAATGTCTCCGAGTAGGCATTGTGCTCAATGTTTTTCTAGCTTAGCAACTTTTCCTTCCTTGGGACCCGGGGCAGCATTTCCTGTCTCTGACCACAGAAGTTGTGGCACATGACCCACCACGCTTGCCACGGCCCCTGCCAGTGGCCTGGGAACGAAACTTTTGCATTTGTCACCAGAACCATGTACCTGATTCTCCCCAACCCACTGCAGGAAGCTTCTCCCTCAATAAGCCTCCCTTGAGCTCCCCAACTCCAAAAGCCCCCCGAGTTTCTTTTCCTCTCTTTCCATGACCTTATTTGGGCCCACTTTTAACAAGGCCCTTCTGTGTTTACAACAAAATTCAGCAAGCTTTTCTCACCTTCTCTTGGTACAGCTCCTCCTCACTTCCCAGAACCTCGTACTGCCACAGACAGCAGTTTTACCTGAATACAGGTAAATGCAGTGCGGTTTCACCAGAGGAGCTGAATATGGACCTGGCTCTACCTGCTCTAGCTCCGTGAAGGTGGGAGAGTTGTTTAGACTTAGAGGCTTGTTGAATAAACAAGTTTCCAAGCAGTGAAGTGGGGAGAATCCTCTCAACCAAGCTGTTATGGCGATAAGAAGGTAGAGAGAGAAAAGTGCTTTGTGGACTGTGCATGGTCCTGCCTGGGCGAGGCTGCTTGGGGGCTGCTTGGTCTTAGGGACCTGGACACCGAGGGCTTCTGGAAGCCAAGCACTCAGGCTGCCAGACTGTGGCACTGAGGCCTGGCTCACCACCAAATACTTTATCAGAAGCAAGTGTGACAGCGATGGCTATCATCTCTTCTCCACATCTGATTCAAATCCATTTTGAAAATACAACTCTTGCCTAAAAAAAGACATTCTGCTGATTGATTTTCAGGAATTTAGATTCTACATGTTGATAATAGGTAATTATGAGTTGGCTTTATTAAAAATTTGTTGGGAAGAGCTGTACACAGAAGCTTTTAATTCCTTAGGAAATAGACATTACATAAGATCCAAAATGTCATCCAGATTGAGCTGATGAGGATGTTGCAATTTTTAGTGAGAACCTGGGAACTCATTTCTATTTGGAATGTTTGCCAACATGGTTGAGGCTGCACTTCAGCCTGAATTAATGTGGAAAACAAGAGCTGGGGTCTGAAATCTCAAGGAGGAGATGGAAACAAAGTTACAGTTCCAGGAAATCGACCTCCCATGTGAGGCTCAAAACGGCATTTCATTGTAGTGCGAGTCTCGGGGGCAGAGCCAGGTGGTGGTGTGTCTTGAGAAGTCCTTACCCCAGAGGGGTGAGGAGTGAGCCTTCCCCTGTCTTGCAGGGTGTGAAATGGTTTGGGGTGGCTTCCACACTTTGGGACTTTGGTTCCCCATTGTAGAGCAGATTGCCAGTTCACAGGGCAGCAAGGGTCATGGCAGTTATGGAATCCCAAAGGAGTGTCTCAGGTGAGGCCTCCATTTCTTTGTCCCCAACATAAGATTGGAAAGAACTCTTTAGAAGTCTCTTGCTCCATCCGCTTCACCCTGTCCCCGTTTTACCAATGAGGAAACTGATGCCCTGAATGTGGGAAGGGCTGCCCAAGGTGACACCGTTTCTTAATTGCTCCAGTTACTTACATTCACTGGGGTAAGTATGTCCACTCCAGCCTGATCACAGGTTTTAAAAAAGAAGGGCCTACTGTTCTCCTCTTCATTGTTCTCTACAGCTGGTAGTTCAAAGGTAACCCATTTCTAATTGGAAACAGAGCCCAAAAGGCACATCCCATTTCTATGTCAGGACTGGACTTGAGGATAGCGAATTGTGTCTTGGATCAGTAAATATGAAGTTGGTTTTCATCACGGGGTTTTCCTGACTTTTTGAAATGTGTGATGTGGGCTTGGGTCTCAGATGGGGCTGGTGGTCTTGCCTGGATGGAAGCACGTCCTCTCTACTCTCCAGGATGACAGAGTGCCCTCTGGAAGAAACCTCCCTGCACCACTGGCTCTTTTCTCTCGGGTCTCCACACGGACAGCTTCTTGGGCCACTGAGCATCTCCCTATGAGAGCTGTCAGTGGAACCTCTGGGCCCACCTTCCTGACACCAGCAGCCTTGCCGGGGATAGGATCCTGTGGACTCTCGGTCTCCCGTGGCATTGAACTCTCAGTCCGCTTCTCCCCTCCCAGGTAAAATCCAGCCCCACCTCATCTGGGAGAGAGATGGGGAGCTCAGTCGCAAATAGGTCTGATCTGTGTCTAAGGGTCCTGGGGCCCATCATCCCTACCTTAGGGGATCCACTCTGTGGGCAGCAATCCAGAGGACTCGCAGCCACGCACCATGGACAAACTGCAGAAGGGCACCTGAAAGCAAGTCTTTAGCAGGAGCTGTGGGGGATGTGAAGTTGGGGTCAGCAGAGGACGTCAGGTAGATATTATGACCCTCTGTGTGATTAGCTAAAAGATCAGATAGAGAGTGACATGATATTGGCCCCAGGACAGGTGCAGATGTTCTAGCCTCAGAATTTCCATATAAAAATTTTCATGGAAGATTTCAAGATGCCATGAAACAGGGAGGGTTTGCTGCCACCGGGATGGATTCCTACAGGATGGCAATGAGGAGGACGCACTGGGAGTCGGGTGGGCCGGACACAGCAGGTGGGTCTGTCGGCTGGAAAGTGGGACACCCGAAGACCAATCCCAGCAGACGACTCCAGGACCAAGGCAGGCTCTCAGTCCTCGAGTGCTCTGGAGGGGGGAAGTGCGGAGCGGCCAGGGCCAGGCTCCTGAGGCAGTGAGGCTGTTGGAGCTGGGCTGGGGTCCAGGGGACAGGGGTGCAGGCACGCGGGGCTCGGTGGACAGGGAGTGGGAGGAGCAGGGGGAGGCCCTGCGGGGGGGCCCATCCACTGGCCACATCTGTGCCTTCCCTGGGGGACCTTGGTCTCAGCCAGCACCTCCCCAGCGTGCAGGGCAGGCCATCCTGCTGTCGTGCCCCTGGCTCCCTCCCGGTGGTGCTGCCCGCTTTGGCCACCCACAGGCTTAGGGAGCAGCCCCCAGGCCTCATGACCACTCTGCCCACAGAGGTGTGGGAACAACTAGCGAGGAAAGAACCAGATCCTCGCCTCGCTGCGCTGAGCGGGACCCGTGATCATCTCCCATGCAAGATGCCACGTCCCTCTCTCCTGAGAAACTGCTTCCCCCTGAAATTAAAGACATGAGGCGCTCCATGTGGGCAAATGGGCTGCCTTGTCATGGTGGCTCCCACAATTTCTAGAAGAAGCAACAGGTGCTTAGTCGTGCTTCTGTGGTGACTAAACAGCACAGACACAGGAGGCAACGTGGGCTGCGGCATTGTTTCAGGCTGGGTTGGCTCTCGACAGGGATGAAGAAGCACTGGGGCACCCTGAGCCTCTAGGCGGAGCAGCTGTGATTGCAGAGAGCGTGACAGTGGGTCACATTTGCTGCCTTGCGCCCGTGGGAGCGGCCAGGGCTAGGCAGGTTGGTTGGGAGCTGTCTGTCCAGGCTCTGCCGCTGTCGGAGGACCCATCAGAGGGCCTGTCAGAGGCCCTGACCCCCTTGTCTGCCCGCCAGGGACTAATGCTCGGTGCATGGTAATGGCAGCTGTGCAAAGGAGACTGCCTGATTTCCGGGATCACGTGGCCACCGAGTAACCCTCTGCCCAAGACCTTTTGGCTCTGTCCAAGCCAACGGCCCCCAGCCTTTGCCTGCAACTCCTGTGCCACCACTATGCCCAGCCTGGGCAGGAGGAAGGGCGCTAGTGAGGGCGGCAGTGCAGTGTCATCCCCTCCCCAAGCGTCCAGGCTGAAGCTGCAAGGCCCTCAGGAGAGGGGCCCTGGGACCCCACGGGCATCCAGGCTGGAGCTGGGGGCATGGTGCAGCCCTCCACAGGCTGACCAGGGCGGCCCCTGCACTGTCCCCAGGCTCCTGTTGGCGACAGGGACCATCACCTCTGCAGTGGAGAAGCAGGGTCTGGGTTTGATCTTTCAGCTAAATTCCCCCAAAACCAGGTACCTTGAGTCCTCTCTGGACTAAACCAAGGGATGACCAGCTGGACAGGTGGATAGATGGCTGATCCTGAGAGCTGACAGGAGAGGAGCACACCCTGTGCCAGGAGCTGGTAGCATGTTAACTCCTTAGTCCTCCCTTAGTCCTCATAGGGAGGGATGTGCTGACCCCACCCCCAGTTTCCAAGTAGGAAAACCGAGGCATGAGGATGGTACAGGGGTCATGCCGTACCCACCTAGGTGCCTGGCTCCACTGTTGGGCCCTTTATCCCCTCAAGGGCGCACTGCTGAGTGCCCGGGCTCTGCCCTGTAGAGAAGATGGTCTGGGTCGCTTGCTTCCCTCCACTCTTTAAACAAAGCAAAACCAAACAAGGACCGAGGTGGCTCGAGGTGACCTCCAGGGCACACTGGGCCATCCACCCGTGCTCCTGCAGGCAGGACCTCTATGTCTGCACCCACAGGTGGAACAGCCTCTAGGGCACGAGTGGACACAGGTGGGGTCGCTGACGGGGCCCACCCTTCGGAGCAGGGAGTGGGCATTGCCGGGAAGGGTGGTGGCTGGAGTGTGCCCGTGAGGACGGACCATGGCTAGTTCCAGCAGGCTTAAGGCCACCACCTGGGAGCAATGCCCAGAGTGGCCAGAGTGGGTGGCAGCCCAGTGAGGTGACCCACACTCATGGCTGTCCCTCTCTGGCCCAAAACCATGATGCATGCTTTCCCATGTGATGCGTTTCTCAGACGTGCCCATTCCTGGCCAAAAGGGGCCTGAGAAGAGTCTGCAGGGTGCAGGTGTTGGGGGAAGGGGGAGCAGGTTCTGGGACAGCTCTTCCTCCCCATGCTGGCTTTTGGGGTGTCTGCATCTGGGTCTTGGACCCCGTCTCTCGGCCCTGTGGGGAGCCAGTGCTTCCAGGCTGACCAGGGCAGTGGACAGCAGGAAGCGCCTGAGTCCTGGACAGTGTCCCTAAGCTGCCAGGCCCTGGATAGTTCCCTGAGCTGCTGGGTCTGGGCCACATGCAGGCGGGATGGCCAGCCCTCAGGCCGCAGCTCACTGGGGCTCCTGTTTCTTGCAGACAGAAAACTCTTACCTTCTGGGAAGGGGAACAGGGTCTGCTGGGGACACTGTTGCTAATAAGACACAGGATTCTGGGCAAGTGAGAAAGCTCTTTGAGTTTCAGGGTCTTGGTTTACTAGCACAGGCTAGCAATGCTGGCCCCACCGCCTTCTTGGAACACGGCATTTAGCAAGCAGTTCTTAAGCTCTGCCTCCTATCTGATCTGGAGGCACAGAGAACATGGCACGCCCGCGCTGGGAGTGAACTCCAGGTTGGAGGTGCAGAAGGAAGGCAAGCTGGCTGAGCAGAGGACAGGAGGGGCAGGTGGAGAAGGCAAGTCAGAGAAGCAGGCCCAGCCTGAGTGCCCCCACCTACACTCCTTCCAGTGCCAAGGGCCTGGAACCCAGCCAGAGCTGCCTTGGGGTCTCAGCTGGAATGCCGTCCAGGCCCTTGGGATTGTGGCCCTTTCCCTAAGTGCCTGTCCACAAGGTGCAGACACCTCTCGGTCGTCTCTGTCACCCCAGCACCCAGGAGCAAATATGAGCTGGTTGAAAGAACAAATTAATAGATGAACAAAGACCTCTGTCCTGAACTTCACTGAAATTCAATTCAAGATAAAAATAAAAATGTGTTATCCAGAGCAATAAAACTTCCAAGATTCACAATGAACCTCCCCCCATGCAGAGGGATTAAAGAAGCAGAATGCAGCTCAACATAGTGAGGGAGGCAACGTCCTCATGCGCGGCGCCTTTGTGGGCAACGGCCAGCAGGAGAGTAGTCAGCGAGCTTCTTTAAATACTTTTTCCCAAAGAGGAGATGGAAGTAGGAGAAAATGTGGAACTCAAGATGTCCAATATGAAGCAATCCAGGACTTGAAGACAAGATTGCTTAAATTTGAGCTCATAGTGAGATTGCCAGAGAAAAATATAAGAACATAAAGGATTTTCTTTTAGAAGCCATAGATGGTTTCTGAAAATAGATAGCCATGTCTGCTCTTATAATTCTTTTAAAATACGTGACACATCTGTAGGAGCATGATGGAGGGTGGCTAGTAGAACTGCTGTGCTATGGCTCATTGCTCAGCTCCATCCTGTCTCCTGCAGCCCGAGGCCTGTGCATGACACATCTTCTAAGATGTCCCAGCTGGTTGCCAAGGAAACACGCTGGACGAGGATGGCTTTGGGAGAGATGATGTAAGATGAGAACTGCTGGGTGAGGTCACGGGCTGCCCTGGGGGAGGACCTGAGGCTTGTGTGGGCCTGGCCCCCAGGGTAAGGACCTGGGGGTGTCCCTTGGGAGCACCCACAGATGCTGGGCTCAGCACCTGACTGCACACGTCCCAGGGACCAGGCCGAGGAGGAAGGGGCTGGCTCTGAGGAAGCACCAGCTGATGGCTGTGATGGCACTGCCCAGTTTTCTAAGAACTGTGTTGGTTTCCTAAGAACTGCTCCCAGCGTTCCTTTTCGAATTTCAAAGACGTTGAAGATTTCCTGTACTGTGGTGTTGGGGACACATGTTAATATGAGCTTATTCTTCAAATGGTCCTCGAAGGACCAGTCTCCATGGAATTAATAACTTCCCATGGAGGAGACATGAAGAGCCTGCTGAGTGAGTGCGTGTGTGTGTGTGTGCATGTGTGTGCATGTTTTGAGTGAGTGCGTGTGCATATGTGCGTGCATGTGTGTGTGTGGTGCATTAGTTAGGGTATAGGTTAGGCTGAGTGTTATGGAGCCTCAGATGGTTGAACAGGACTGGAGATTCTTTCTTTCTGGGCAACTCTGCCCTATTCCCCAACCCTTGGGCTCCTCTTCACTGACCACCCCTCCTTAGGGGTTGCTCTGAGTCTCATAACCCCAATGCTCCCTGCAGTGTCACATCTCCAGCTGGTGGGGCAGATGGGGGGGCCCTTCCCTTTAAGGGCAGTGTCATGGTTAGGGACAGGTGTCAACTTGGCCAAGTTGTGGTACCTGTTCATCTGATTGGGCAAGCACTGGCCTGTCTGTTGCAATGAGGACATTTCATAGGATTAGGTCATGATCACGTCAGCTACATCCACAGCTGATTCCATTTGTAATCAGCCAAAGGGGAGTGTCTTCTGCAATTAGTGATGCTAAATCCAATCATGGGAAGCCTTTTAAGGACTCAGAGGAGACAGTTTGCATTCCTGCTTTGGCTGCTGAGCCTCTCGTGTGGAGTTCATCCAGTCCATTGGAGTCGTCGGCTTCGCAGCCTGCCCTGTGGATTTTGGATTCTGCATTCCTACGGTCACGTGAGACACTTTCATAAATTTTATATTTGCAAGTGTTCCCTGTTGATTCTGTTTCTCTAGAGAACCCTAACTAATACATCTTGGTACCGGGAGTGGTTCTTAAGGAACAGAATCTTAAAAATGGGTTTTTATGAATGGTTTTCTACTCTGACTGGGCTCAGAGACACTAAGGACTATGATTCCCGTAATCAGAATGACACTCCCAATCCATGGACTGAGTTGGCAAAGGAGATAGTCAAAATATCATCATTCGATTCTCCTAATGCTTCGCTTGTACGAAGCCAGACTCTGGGGGATAAAGTTTTTGACATCTTTACAGAGTTGTGTAGAAATAAGAGTTATAGAGATGTTGGTTGGTTGTTGTTAGATACACTGTCTACATTAAAGGGTGAAAGGGATGGGCTTAAGGCTTCAAACAAGAAGCTTAAGTGCCGTCTGAAAGATGTAGAGGTTTCTATGAGTATCCTGAAGGAAAATTTTATTTCCTGTAGCTATAGACTTGAGATCTCTGAAAATCAGACTCAGAATCTTATTGTTAGAGTAGCAACTTTACAACGTAAACTGAAATCTCAGTCTTGCATGGTGTCTGCCGTTAAAGTGAGGGCATTGATTGGAAAGGAGTGGGACCCTGAAAAATGGGATGGTGACATATGGATTGATAATGATGTTGGGGGTGAGGTTGAAACCCTAGACCATGATGAGCCTTCTTTAGATAACCCTGTAATAGTCTGCCCTGAGGACATAGCCGCCCCACCTCCAGCCGGCCTTGAGGAATTGGTGACCCAACCTCCTCCTGAAGGGATTAGCCCTAGAGTTATTAATCCTGTTTCACCAGATGAAACTGCAAATGAAAGCCCTGAAGCAAATGGCTTGGAAGATATTTCTAATTCTTTTCATGACCCACCCCCACCACCCCTCATTTCTTCTAGACCTATAACTAGACTAAAGTCCCAACAGGCCCCTAAAGGTGAGGTACAAAGTATCACACATGAGGAGGTACATTATACTCCAAAAGAACTGTGTGAGTTTTCCAATTTATATAGACAGAAATCAGGGGAATATGTGTGGCAATGGATTTTAAGAGTGGGATAATGTTGGGAGGAATATAAGGCTGGATCAGGCTGAATTTATTGATATGGGCCCACTAAGCAGAGATTCTGCATTCAATGTTATAGCTAGAGCAGTTAGAAAAGGTGTTAACAGCTTGTTTGGGTGGTTGGTTGAAACATGGATCAAAAGGTGGCCAACATTACCTGAGGTTGAAATGCCAGAACTGCCCTGGTATAATGTAGATGAGGGGATCCAGAGGCTTAGAGAGATTGGGATGTTAGAGTGGATTTATCATGCAAAGCCTGCTATTACACCCCAGGAATGTCCAGAGGATGCACCGTTTACCAGAACAGTGAGAAATAAATTTGTGAGACTAGCACCATCATCCCTCAAGAGCTCTGTGGTTGCACTTCTCTGTAGGTCAGATATTACTGTAGGAACTGCTGTCACTGAGCTGGAATCCTTAAACACAATGGGGATGACAGGATCCCGAGTTGGCAGAAGCCAGGTAGCAGCACTTAATCACCAAAGACAGGGTAGACATGGGTATTATAATAGACAACAAACTCAAAGGAGGCATCAAAATTATATGACACGCAGAGATTTGTGGCACTGGCTAGTAAATCATGGGGTGCCTAGAAATACAATAGAAGGGCAGTCTACTAAATTCTTGTTGGAGCTGTATAAACAAAAGAGTTCTAGGTCAAGGGAACAGAAGTCTAACCTGAATTACAAAAACACAGAGTCACGGCCCCTTAACCAATTTCCAGACTTGAAACAGTTTACAGACCCTGAGCCCCTTGAATGAAGGGGAGGCCAGGTCCCTATGGGGGAGAAACCTGTTACACTGCCACAAATTTATACTGTTAACATTCCTCTAAGTCTTCCCCAGGGAGACCGACGGCCTTTTACCAGGGTAACTGTGCATTGGGGAAAAGGAAATGATCAGATATTTTGGGGATTATTAGACACTGGTTCAGAAGTAACATTAATTCCAGGGGACCCAAAACGTCACTCTGGACCACCAGTCAGAGTGGGGGCCTATGGAGGCCAGGTTATCAATGGAGTTTTAGCTCAGGTCCATCTCACAGTGGGTCCAGTGGGCCCCCGGACCCATCCTGTAGCTATTTCCCCAGTTCCGGAATGTATAATTGGCATAGACATACTGAGCAACTGGCAGAATCCCCACGTTCGTTCTCTAACTCGTGCAGTGAGGGCTATTATGGTGGGAAAGGCCAAGTGGAAGCCACTAGAACTGCCCCTACCAAGCAAAATAGTAAATCAAAAGCAATACCATATTCCTGGAGGGATTGCAGAGATTACTGCCACTCTTAAGGACTTGAAAGATGCAGGGGTGGTGATTCCCACCACATCCCCTTTCAACTCTCCTATTTGGCCTGTGCAGAAAACAGATGGGTCTTGGAGAATGACAGTGGATTATCATAAACTCAACCAGGTGGTAACTCCAATTGCAGCTGCTGTTCCAGATGTAGTATCATTGCTTGAGCAAATCAATACATCCCCTGGTACCTGGTATGCAGCTATTGATCTGGCAAATGCTTTTTTCTCAATAGCTATTAGTAAGGACCACCAGAAACAGTTTGCTTTCAGCTGGCAAGGTCAGCAATATACTTTCACTGTCCTACCTCAGGGGTATATCAACTCTCCAGCCCTATGTCACAATCTTGTTCGCAGAGACCTTGATCGTTTCTCCCTCCCACAAGACATCACACTGGTCCATTATATTGATGATATCATGTTTATTGGACCTAGTGAGCAAGAAGTAGCAACTACTCTAGATTTACTGGTAAGGCATTTGCGTGTCAGAGGATGGGAGATAAATCCAACAAAAATACAGGGGCCTTCCACCTCAGTAAAATTTTTAGGTGTCCAGTGGTGTGGGGCATGTCGAGATATCCTTTCTAAGGTGAAGGATAAATTGCTGCATCTGGCCCCTCCCACATCCAAAAAAGAGGCATAACGCCTAGTTGGCCTTTTTGGATTTTGGTGACAACATATTCCTCATTTGGGTGTGCTACTCAGGCCCATTTATCGAGTGACCAGAAAAGCTGCTAATTTTGAGTGGGGACCTGAACAAGAGGAGGCTCTGTGACAGGTCCAGGCTGCTGTGCAAGCTGCTCTGCCACTTGGGCCATATGATCCAGCAGATCCAATGGTGCTGGAAGTGTCAGTGGCAAATAGAGATGCTGTCTGGAGCCTTTGGCAGGCCCCTATAGGAGAATCACAACGCAGACCCTTAGGATTTTGGAGCAAAGCCTTACCATCTGCTGTAGATAACTACTCTCCTTTTGAGAAACAGCTTTTGGCCTGCTACTGGGCCTTAGTAGAGACTGAACGCTTAACCATGAGCCACCAAGTTACCATGAGACCTGAGTTGCCTATCATGAGTTGGGTGTTGTCTGACCCACCAAGCCATAAAGTTGGGCGTGCACAGCAGCACTCTATTGTAAAGTCGAAATGGTATATACGAGATAGAGCCAGAGCAGGTTCTGAAGGCACAAGTAAGTTACATGAAGAAGTGGCACAAATGCCCATGGTTTCCACTCCTGCTGCCACATTACCTTCTCTTTCCCAGACCAGAGCTATGGCCTCTTGGGGTGTTCCTTACAGTGAATTGACTGAGGAAGAGAAAACTCGGGCCTGGTTTACAGATGGTTCAGCACGATATGCAGGTACCACCCGAAAGTGGACAGCTGCAGCATTACAACCCCTTTCTGGGGTGTCCTTGAAGGACAGTGGTGAAGGGAAATCCTCCCAGTGGGCAGAACTTTGAGCAGTGCCCCTGGTTGTTCATTTTGCCTGGAAGGAAAACTGGCCAGAGGTGCATTTGTACACTGACTCCTGGGCTGTTGCTAATGGTTTGGCTGGATGGTCAGGAACTTGGAAAGACCATAATTGGAAAATTGGTGACAAAGAGATCTGGAGAAGAAGTATGTGGATAGACCTTTCTGAGTGGGCTAAAAACCTGAAGATATTTGTGTCCCATGTGAATGAACACCAGAGGGTGACTTCAGCAGAGGAAGATTTTAATAATCAAGTGGATAAGATGACCCGTTCTATGGATACCAGTCAGCCTCTTTCCCCAGCAACTCCTGTCATTGCCCAATGGGCCCAAGAACAAAGTGGTCATGGTGGTAGGGATGGAGGTTATGCATGGCTCAGCAACATGGACTTCCACTCACCAAGGCTGACCTGGCTACAGCCACTGCTGAGTGCCCAATCTGCCAGCAGCAGAGACCCACACTCAGCCCCCGATATGGCACCATTCCCCGAGGTGACCAGCCAGCTACATGGTGGCAGGTTGATTACATTCGACCACTCCCTTCATGGAAGGGGCAGCAATTTGTTCTAACTGGAATAGACACATACTCTGGATATGGGTTTGCTTTCCCTGCACGCAATTCTTCTGCCAAAACTACCATCTGTGGGCTTACAGAATGCCTTATCCATCATCATGGTATTCCGCATAGCATTGCTTCGGATCAAGGAACACACTTTACAGCAAATGAAGTGCGGGAATGGGCGCATGCTCATGGAATTCTCTGGTCATACATGTTCCCCATCATCCAGCAGCAGCTGGATTGATAGAACGGTGGAATGGCCTTTTGAAAACTCAATTATGGTGCCAACTAGGTGGCAAAAACTTGAAAGGCTGGGGTAATGTTCTCCAGGAGGCTGTGTATGCTCTGAATCAGCATCTGCTGTATGGTGCTGTTTCTCCCATAGCCAGGATCCATGGGTCCAGGAACCAAGGGGTGGAAATGGGCATAGTACCACTCACTATTACCCCTAGTGATCCACTAGGAAAACTTTTGCTTCCTGTCCCTGCTACCCTGAGTTCTGCTGGTCTACAGGTTTTAGTTCCAAAATGGGGTGTGCTTCCTCCAGGAGAAACAACAGTGATACCACTGAACTGGAAGTTAAGGTTGCCACCTGGCCACTTTGGGCTACTTATGCCTCTGGATCAACAAGCCAAGAAGGGGATTACGTTATTGTCTGGGGTAATTGACCCTGACTATCAGAAGGAAGTAGTACTGCAACTACATAATGGAGGTAAAGAAGAGTTTTCTTGGAATATAGGAGATCTCCTAGGGCGTCTATTAGTACTACCATGCCCTGTGATTAAAATCAATGGAAAACTGTAACAACACAATGCAGGCAGGCCTACTAATGGCTCTGAAACTTCAAGAATGAAGGTTTGGGTCACCCCACCAGGCAAAGAACCACGGCCAGCTGAAGTGCCTGCTGAGGGTAAAGGGAACATGGAATGGGTAGTGGAAGAAGGAAGTGATAAATATGAACTTCGACCATGTGATCAGTTACAGAAACGAGGACTGTAATGCTGTTTTGTTCATGTTATATTATTTAAGTTGTAAGATATCAAGTTTAAGAATGAATGTTGCCCAAGGATTTGCACCCTATTCTGGAGAGATGTAATGTATTTCCAGTTATATGCAGGACAGTTGAGTATTGTCAGGTAAAAGAAAAAATGTGTGCTTATTTGTTTTAATTTGGAAATTAAGTATGGTTTAAGGTGATATATATATAGGTTCCAAGTTGACAAGGGGGGGACAATCATGGTTAGGGACACGTGTCAACTTGGCCAAGTTGTGGTACCTGTTTATCTGATTGGGCAAGTGCTGGCCTGTCTGTTGCAATGAGGACATTTCATAGGATTAGGTCACGATCACGTCAGCTGCATCCATAGCTGATTTCATTTGTAATCAGCCAAAGGGGAGTGTCTTCTGCAATTAGTGATGCTAAATCTAATCATGTGAAGCCTTTTAAGGAGGACTCAGAGGAGTCCTCCTGTCAGTCCCATTCCTGCTTTGGCTGGTGAGCCTCTCCTGCGGAGTTCATCCAGGCCATCCATCGGAGTCATCAGCTTCGCAGCCTGCCCTGTGGATTCTGGACTCTGCATTCCTGTGGTCACGTGAGACACTTTTATAAATTTTATATTTGCAAGTGTTCCCTGTTGATTCTGTTTCTCTAGAGAACCATAACTAATACAGATGGCCATCTCTGTGCTAGAGGCAAACAGAAGTAAGCAGTTTTTATGATATGCTAGCAGTGTCTATGCGTAAAGATTCTAACAGAAAAACTAAGCAGGGCCTCCAGCTGTACTCGAGGAGAGGAGTTTTAGTGCTTTAGTGCAACTGTGGCAAGGTAAACAATTCCAATAATTAAAAATAATTACATGAGGGACAGACATGTGATAAGAGGAGCTTTGTTCTCCCCAAGTCATTACTACTAGACTTACTGTCTAATCTATCAGTGGTTGTTCCAGTCAGAAGTATTCAGACCTTTCTAAATGGTATTCCTATTAATTGGAATATTCATTTGGTCATTCTGCAAACATTTATTGAAATCCTGGCTTATACACAATAGTGTAGTCATTAACATAGGTTTTGAATTCAAGACTAAAATTGGTTAGAATCCTCACTTGATCACTTATTAACCACTTTGCACCTCTCTTTGTCTCTCCTTGCCCATGAGTAGAATGGTGTCAATAAATCTATCTCATAAAGCTGAGGACGAAATAAGTGATTCTATTTCAGTGCTTGATTCAGTGTCTGACGAACATTCAATAAGTAGTGGTTATTTTTCTAATATTGTGCTGGGCCTCTAGGGGTAAAGTCATTCACAGTTTGTAAAAGAAGACCTTTCATAGTGAAAAGAAGATGGATGAACAAATATATTATAATACAATGTGATAAGTACGGGATGGTACAGCTAAACACTTGATAGGATAAGAGAGTTGGGAGTGCTTAAACTACTTAGTGGAAGCCTTCTTGGAGAAGCCATTAAGTTTCAAAATATCTTACTTTCCAAGAGTATTGTAAGTAGTAACATTAAGAAAACAAACACATAAATGCTAACAGTAAAATGAGGCTAAAAAGCAAAATTTGAAAATAGGTTACAATTTGGTTCTAAACTGTGCTGTGTGGAATCTCAGGACTCCAAGGAGGTAGCTTAAGGGTTTATGATTTTCCATGGAAAATAAAGTATAACTGCATAAGAAACAAGTAACTTCCAAAAGTCCACTGAATTCATTTGGTTCATGAAGATTGTACTGAAAAGAGTACTACTGCTAAAGTAGTCTGGAAAAAAAACTGGTTTTATTCTGTCATTCATATGATAGAAGAGGGATGTATCAATGATTCAGTATAAGAAAAAGTATATTTTTCAAAACCAGAAATGTCCAATTTAAATATTATTACCAAAGTAATACATTGTTAATTACAGCCAAACAGAATTTTAGAGCACTTAGAAGTTAAAGGTTACTTTTTCAGGAGGACATGCCATCAATCTCTGGGTGCCTTAAAAAACAATCTTCTTAAAAAACAAACAAAAAACCCCAATCTTCTTAAAATTTGCATCTGCAAAGACATTATGATGAAGGAGTTACAATTTTAAGAGTAAGCACAACAATTCTATAAAGAAATGAAAGAAAAAGAATCAGAGCCAAGAATCTCAAGGCTTACTACTCTACCCAAAACAAAAAGGCAGAATAGGATTATTTACAAATGCAAATACAGTACATTTCATATGGCATATGGCCGGTTCAATTCTTCAGCAATATCAGTCTTTTGTGTGAGAAAGCTTGTTAATCACCAGAGTTTCATCAGAGTATCATTTATGGCATTATGGTCTTTGTAGGTGTCTTATGAGCTGAATAGTCTTTTAAAAATTAAATGTCAGCCCCATTTTTATTATGTAACACTGCAGCCTTAGAGTCTGACTCAGACAATTACATACAGGGACATCATAGATTCACTAGAATCCTGGTTTTTGTCTGAAGTGTGTCAACATAAACAGAAATCCTTCTGTTCTGTTCATTAGTTAATATAACTGTTTTTCTGTCAAAAAGTGCATAAGATCAGGGATTTGAATATCATCTCTTTCTACCTTCTCTTCTGTATCTTCAACTTCTCCTTATTCAATGGGCCTTTTTTCTCATCATATGAAAATACTCAAGTTTCTCCTTCTGATCTGAAAAAAGTAAAAAAACCTACCAACAAAAACAAAACAAAACAAAAACCCATGGGGTTTAGTAACATGGAGTTATTAGTGTCCTTGAAAGGGTGGTCTGATGGAATGATGGAAATAAAATGTGTTTGAAATGTGTTCAAGAGAAAATGTGGAACAAATGATAGCATTTACAAAAGAGTTTTGCTATAAAGGATAGAACAGAATTAGGGCAGTAGTTGGGGGGAAAATGGGGTTGAAGGATGATTTTTAGAATCTATACTCTTAATCACTATGATAAACCATTTTATCCAATAAAATGGCTTTTCTATGAAGGAGCTTAAAAAAAAGAGAGGGGTGTTTTAGTTTCCTAGGCTGCTCAAAGCATATACCATGAAGTGGGTAGACTTTAACAATGGGAACTTATTAGTTTATAGTTTAAGCCCATGAGAATGTTCACATCAAGTTATCATTAAAGTGATGCTTTCTTTCTGAAGCATCAAACTGTCAATGATCCTTGGCTCCTATGCCCAATGGCAAGACACATGGTGATGCCTGCTGATCTTTCTCTTCTAGATTTTGTTGCTTTCATCTTTTTGCTTCTATGACTCTTTCTTTCTGTATTTGTTCCACTTATAAAGGAATCCAGTAAGAGGGTTAAGACCCATTGTGAATGTTATGGGTCATATCCTAACTGAAGTAACCTCATAAAAAGACCCTTCTTAAAATGTGTTCACATTCATAGGAATTGATTAGATTTAAGAGCATGATTTTCTGGGGTATATACCACTTCAAATCACCAAAAGGAACAAACCCAATTAACTGCACCATAAGGTTCAATTAAGAGCACCAACTCACAGGCTAAGTACTACAGGAGAAGAGAAGATGGTGTAAAGGAGAATAGAAAGATACCAGAGATATCTTCTAAACTGGATTTTAAAACATGGCCAATATTTTCTGTGCCAGAGGTCATGAAGGAAAGAGTGACAGAAATAGGGAGAAAAATTCAAGGTAGTAAGAACCGGCCTAAGGAAGCATACACAGTATAAAAATAATTGTCTGCTATGTTAGAGAATGATGAATAATCTGATTGCTGGTATAGTGTACATAGGCTACTACTTGCTATATAGAGGAGGAAGAAAGGAGTGATGGATTAGGCTAAAAAGTATAATAATGATAAACTAGAAATGACCTTGAATGATACAAGGGCATTTGAGCTTTTAGTATAAAAAAGAGAAATTGTCAAAGTATTTGAAGTTAGAGAAATGACATGACTTTTTCTGAAGGATAAGTGTTAGGAATTGAAGGACAGATTAAAAGGAGACTCTGTCTGAAAAAAGCATGTTGAGCATGCTAAAAGGAATTAGTATTCTTTATTTTAATAAAAGTGAATGCACCCAATCTAATTAAAATTTGTACTCAAGTGAATCTCATGTCACCCACATGCTTTTCAAAAATACAAATGTAAGGATACAGTCAACTTGTAGCACTTTCTAAGGAAGCACATTAGTGTATTTTAGGAAAAGCTGAAGCAGATATATTATAAATATATACAATATAAGAAGTCCTCAAATCATCACAAAATGCTTATGAAATAATTTTTGTGTGCCTTCTATAAGCTAATACACACTGAATGACTTAAAAGAACAGCAACATAAGAATGAGGTCACTGAAAATGGTGACTGCTTACATAGCTTACTTTTTCTCATAGATTTGCACAAATTTTTTATACATGTTGGGTATTAACTTTTTTTCAGTTATAGTTATTGAAATCAT
This sequence comes from Tamandua tetradactyla, assembly GCF_023851605.1. NCBI lineage: Eukaryota > Metazoa > Chordata > Mammalia > Pilosa > Myrmecophagidae > Tamandua > Tamandua tetradactyla. Next base: position 137,076 of record NW_027518243.1, read on the forward strand.
TTTCTGCAAAATGATTTTCTCTTTTTATTATATTTATTATATTTTCACAAAACAGAAATTATTAATATTATTGTGGCTAGATTTTCAATCTTTTAATATTTGGAGGTTTGTACTTAGTTTAATAAGTCCTTTTATACCCCAAGGTCATAAAGATGTTTTTCAATATTATCTCCTATAAGTATTATAGTATCACCTTGCATAGATAACCTTTAATTCACCATGAATTGATTTTTGTGTTTGGTGTAAGGAAGGGACTGAATTTTTATGTTAGACAGTTAATGTTCCCGAAAGATGTCCAATGATATATTAGGTAACATGGCAAGGAAGAATTAAGGTTGTAGACAGAATTGATCATCAGGCAACTTTAAAATGGTAAGATCATCTTGGATTATGCAGATGGGCCTTGTTCTAGTTTTCTAGCTGCCGGAACACAACACACCAGAACAGACTGGCTTTTAATAAAAGGGATTTATTTTATTAGTTCTTCAGAGGAAAGGCAGCTAACTTTCAACTGAGGTTCTTTCTTACATGGGAAGGCACAAGGTGATCTCTGCTGGCCTTCTCTCCAGGCCTCTGAGTTCCAACATCTTTCCCCAGGGTGATTTCTTTCTGTATCTCCAAAGGCCTGGGCTGAGCTGCAAGCACTGAGATGAGGTATGCTGAGCTGCTTGGGCTGTGCTACATTGAGCTCTCTCATTTAAGCACTAACCAACTAAATCAAGCATCATTCATCACAGTGGGCATGCCTCTTAGCTGACAGCAGGTGCAATGAGCAATAGATGAAGTTCACATACCATTGGCTCATGTCCACAGTAGCAGAACTAGGTACCTTCACCTGGCCAAGTTGACAACCAAATCTAACTACCACAGGCCCAACATAATCACAAGGATCCTTTAAAGTGGAAGAAGGAAGCAGAAAAGGAAGTTAGAGTAAGAGAGATTTGTAGTTGCTACACAGCTGGCTTTGAAGATGGAAGAAGGGGCTATGGGTCAAAGAACACAAGCAGATCCTAGAAGGTGGAAAAGACAAAGAAATGGTTTCTACAGTAGGGCCTCCAGAAGCTGAGTCCTGATGACACCTTGATTTTAGCCCAGGAAAACCAATTTCAGACTTTGGATTTCTATAACTCTGAGATAATAAATTTCTCTTTTAAGCTGTTAAACTTTTGATAATTTGTTACAGTAGCAACAGGAAACTAATACACTGTGTAAATAGCTACTGTGTTAGCAGTATATAAAATGGTTAGTACTTCATCACCAGTGACCAAAAATGATTTATCAAGATTTGTACTGTACTCTATGTAGTTTCACTGGTGATTTGACAGCTGCATAAATCACACAAATAAGTGCTGTTATCTGATGAAATTTTCCAATCTTGTTTTTCTTCTTCAGTAGTGTATCAATTTTCTTGGCTTCTACATAAAGTTTTGAAACAACATATATTCTCAATACACACACATTAGTAATCTTTTGGGATGTTCATTAGATGTACTTAATTGAAATGATACAGCAATAATTTTGTGGAGACTGACATCTTTGCAATATTTAGTCTTCCTATCCATGAAAATGATATATCTGTTCATTTATGCAGGAGTTCTTTAATATTTTTAAAGTTTTATCATTTTTTCCATGAAAGTCTGTGTTTTAGTTCCCTTGGCTGCTCAAGAAAATGACAAATTGTGTCATCATTTAATTGTTTTTCCCCACTAGAATGTGAGTTTGGGGTAGGCAGGGACCCTGTGGCATCCCTAGGATCTTGTATGATGACTGGTTCATAGGAGGTGATCAATAAATGAATCAGTGAGAGGTTGCACAAACATATGGATAGTTGTTTTAGTTTCTTTGGTTGCTCAAGCAAATACCCATGAAATAGGTTGGCTTAAACAAGGGGAATTTTTTAGCTCATGGTTTTGAGTCTAGGAAAAATCTCTAATCAAGGCATCAACAAAGTGATGCTTTCTCCCTGAAGGTTGTGGCATTCTGGGACTAGTTGTCACTGATCCTTAGTCCTGGGCTCCTCTGTCATATGGCAGTCTTCTCCTGGCCTCACTCTTCTCTTCTGGTTCCATAGACCTTCAGTTTCTTGCTTCCTTTGGCTTTTTCCATGTCTGAATTTTATTCCACTTATAAAGGACTGCAGTAATTGGATTAAAACCCATCCTGACTGAATCAGACCAAACATTAACTAAATTAATCTTATCAAAAGGTCCTACTTACAATGGGTTCACACACATAGGAATGGATTAAATTTAAAAACATGTTTTTCTCAGGTATATCATTTCAAACAATCATTGTCTGATACTTTCTTTTTAGACTTATTCCTAAATAGCTTATATTTTTACTGAAACTATAATTAGTATTTAGTATTACATTTTCTAATCTCTGTTGAGTAAAGAAATATTTTTGAGTATTTAACCACCTTTCCAAGCTCTCCTGATTTATACATTATTTTGAATGTTTTTTGTAGTCCCTCATAACAGCAGCAAATACTGATAGCTTTGCTTTTTTCCTTCTAATCCTTATACTCTATATATTTTTCTAGTCTTACAGTGCTAATTCTGGTTTTTGGTATAAATGCTGATTTTTATATGATAGTGGTAGGCATCCTTGTTTTGTTCCTGATCATAAAAAGAATACTTTTAATATACTCCATTTAGCAAGGCATTTGATGTAGGTTTTGAGGCACATATACATTTTCAGGTTCAGAAGGTTCTCTTTTGTTTCTACTTTGTCAAGATTTATTTTATTTTTAATTAGGAAATAATATTAAATTTTGTGGTTTCCATGTATTCTGTTTTTTTTCTCATCCATTTCTTCTTTGTTTGGTCTATTTAATTTTAATTTCTTTTTTCCATCTACCTACCTGCAAGTTAGAAACCATACTTTAAAATGATAGCCCTATAATTTTAAACAATTATTTTGACAACAGTAGATTTAAATCAGTATTTTTACTATGCATTCAAACAATACAAGGGTCATAGGTACACTAATCAATTCCTCCTATATATTGATATATTTTGCAGAATTTTAGTTATATATTTTTAAAGATTTCACAAATTACCCAGTTTTTCCATAGTTTTATAATGCTAATGCTTGTCTAGATTTGCCAATATATTTACCAATTTCTGTACTCATCATTCTTTCTTGCATCAATTCTTCCATCTCATCGATGATCAATTTCTTTCTTCTTGGAGTACATTTTTTCCACCTTTGTGTGGGTCTGTGGATGTTAAACTCTTGCAATCTTTATTGACTTAAAAATGTATATCTTGCTCTTACTCTTTATTGGTATACAAATCTTAGGAGACTATTTTATTTAATCAGAATATCAGCACAGTTATTCCATTGTCTTTTGGTTTCCATTTTTGCTGTTGGAAAGTCAGCTAATTGTTAACTGGAAATAATCTGTCCCCATTGCTCTCACCTTTATGTAGCTTTTAATGTTTACTTTCTATCGCTGGTGGTCTGCATAACAAGTTCAGATGGGGATTTCTACTCATTTATTCTGCTTGAGATTGGTTGGGTTCTTGAATCTGTAGATTGGGTCTTTGATCAATTCTGAAACATTCTCAACAATCATCACTTTAAATATGGTCTTTCCCTCCATTTGATCTACTTTTTCCATTTAGATCTCCAATGAGATGCATGTTAAACATTTTTACTCTCAACTTTTTCTTATATTCCACATTTTCAGTCTGCTTTACTTTCCAGTTAATTTCTTTGGCCCCATCTTCTAGTTCATCTATTCTCCCCTTAGCATAGTCTGCTGAGTTTTGAATTTCAATCATCCGTTTCACTTTATTCAAGGTCCTTTGTTTTCTTTTCCAAATATGTTTTTCCTTCTCACCTTTAAACACATTTAAACTTAATAAATTTTAATTGTATATAATAACATTTATTTGTATTTCACATTTAGGTGATCTGAATCTGTTGTTGGTTTTACTGCTAACTTGTTTATGGAATCTTTTTCCAAGAGTGTTTTGAGGTCCTTTTCCATGAGGTCATGCTATGAATTTTACCTTTGGGAATACTTTGAGATCTATTCTGACAGTGTGTTCCTTGAGAGGTTTTCATGTTTCTTTCTGCTAGATGTTTGAGGCACTATGAATCTGGAGCTTTTTAAAAATGAATTATTATATTAAAGTTTCTCAGATTACACAGGTGGTATGACTTTTTGTAAGAACCCTCATTTGGAACACTTATGGTTATAAATTCTTATTTAAAAATTCTCCTCTACCCCCTAGTTGGTGTTTAAACAATTAAGTTTGCTTATGACTTTCTTCTGTAGAAGGGTTGTAGGAGCCAAGGGTTCAAACAAGACCTGCAGAATTTGTTGGGAGCAGCTGGTGTCAAAGTAGCAGCAAGAAATTGAGGAGATAGGAACTTGCTTAATGGAGAACAGTCTGGGGGAAAGAGAGAAAGTTTGTTTTGTCTTAGCCCCAGGTTCTTTGTGGTCATCTTAAGTAAGCACTCTGTATTTTCACCAGGTGCATGTATACTCTTTGTCACATGAATCTTGCAGTATATAAGCAGGAACCAATTAAGAATAAAGTTGTCTGATGTCTCTTGTCTGTTATTGCTGAGCTTCAGACTGCCTGAACCCATCTTTGTTTGTCTTTTGTTCTTTCTTTCATTCTTTCTTTCTCATCATCCCTTAATGTCCTTCAAGCTCCATTTCATAGGAAGCAACAAAGGGTTTTATTTCTAGTTTACCCTTAGGAAAGGTTCTAGGCTTTTGGTGTAACATCTTTATATGGTAATCACTTGTTAGACACCTCATTCTGAGAGGTGGACTTTATTTCCTCTCCCCTAAACCTACATAGCTATGAAAAGAGAAATGAACATCTATCAGGATTCAACAGATGACCATGGGAAAAAAAGCAGGCTTCAGAGTATTTCAGACATTAATTATGACAATAACCCATATTAAGACAAAATACTGAAACATTATCTAGCCTGGGAAAATACATATTCTATTAAACACTGCAATAAAACTGCTCCTGGCATTTCTTGTACTCCTAGGGACTACTGGCTCATAATGTATAAATATTTAAAAGCATTTTTTTAACTTATGGTATAAATTCAGTTTACATGATGGTTCAGAGAGCTTTGAGGTATTTTTGAAAATTTACATTCACAATAGACCACCTCTATGGCCTACTACAGCATATTGGGTAAACATATTTATGAAAAATGCATATTGTTTATATAGTAAAAAATCATCATAAAAAGGTACATGGTACACACCAGAATTGTCTACTATATGATGCTGGGCTACTAATAATGCAAATTAACATGCCAAAGGTTGATACTGCCCCAATCCAAAATTAAAAACAACTGTGCAGACAAAGTGAGGGTGAGGCATATAAGATATGAAGGGAGTGACACACAATATACTTGACCATTCAGACATAAACTCTATGGAACCTAGGGCTAGATCTGATAGGAATATGCTATTCCTTTGCACACAAACCCCTTTTTAATTAGTTATTTTAATATAATGATCAAACTACACATTGGTGATTTCTATTTTCATAAAGAATATTATAACTATATGGTATATATTTAATATACAAAATAAGGCTATTTCCAGATTCTTTCAAAATAGCTGCTGCTAAATAGCCCAGAGCAAATTCTTCATCATTGCCTGCCTTCACACACCCATACATACACATCCATACCTGCTGATCAAAAAAGGTAAGCTATCAAAATTCCAGTGGCATGTATAATAATTATCTTGGGCACTACTTGCTTGTTCCCCATTTGTTTTCCCTTGATTTCATCTAGTTTATAATCCTTAATTTAATCTCCCACTATGACTCAGTATTCTGCCCTCTTGGACGTAATATCCCCAGGTTTTTACTCTGAGCTCCATACTTCAAGGACTGTGTCTTGGACTAGTAAGACCAGCTCTGCCCATTTTTGACTTTGATATACCATTTTGGGCACAATCTTTGATTCACATCTGCAAGCTGATCATGAATAGAGCTCACCTGAGTTTCTACATAGGAGGGGTTCTAATAACAATAAATAATCTTGAACATGTTTCTGCAAATCATTCTCTAGAATTTTGTTCTTACAGAACCACAGTAATTACCTTGTTTTCAACCACAGCTGTTCTGTGGTTGATGGCTAAGAAACCTGTGGGGTTACCTAAAATACTTATTGTCATGGTTAGAGACACGTGTCAACTTGGGCAAGTTAGTGGTACCTGTTTATCTGATTGGGCAAGCACTGGCCTGTCAGTTGCAATGAGGACATTTCATAGGATTAGGTCATGATCACGTCAGCTGCATCCACAGCTGATTCCATTTGTAATCAGCCAAAGAAGAGTGTCTTCTGCCATTAGTGATGCTAAATCTAATCATGGGAAGCCTTTTAAGGAGGACTCAGAGGAGACAGGTTCCATTTCTGCTTTGGCTGGTGAGCCTCTCCTGTGGAGTTCATCCAGGCCATCCATTAGAGTCGTCAGCTTCACAGCCTGCCCTGTGGATTCTGGACTCTGTGTTCCTGCAGTCACATGAGACACTTTTATAAATTTTATATTTGCGAGTGTTCCCTGTTGATTCTGTTTATCTAGAGAACCCTAATACACTTATATTTAAGTCCCACTTGATAGAGATTATAATTCAGAAGGTCAGAAGCAAGTCCCAGATATCTGTGTACAATAAGTGTCAAATTTGGTTCATTTCATCAGTCAAAGTTGAGAAACACTGCAATAAAAATTAAAGCTGATGGTTCATATCTTTTCTTTTTATTTTTACCATGTCCAAGGTAAGGCAAGAAAGGGGTGTTGTAAGAGAGAAAGGAGTAAAGTACCTTTTCTGTCTGGTTTTTGAGATGAGAAAATGTGACAGTCCAGGCTTAAGCAAAACTGCAACAATAAGCATGTTTGTTTTTGTTATTCCTATCACTTATTTTTGTACATCTTTCTCCTATTCTTTTGGCTTTTCAAGTTTTTCTTTACCTCCAAAAGTTTGAGGGTACTCATGTTTCATACATCTCCACCTATTTCACCATATCATTCAGTTCTGCTACCACCTGCTTATTCTTTCATTTCCTGGCAGGCAAAACTTCCAATCCTATGTTCACTTTAGGTATTTGTCCCGACCCGCAGGACAGTCAACGGGGTCTGCCACCTGCTGAGGGAAGAATGGCTATGGGACAGAGAGACGCAAGAAGGACAGCAAGACAGGATTCTGATCAAGCTGCAAATTTTATTAAGCAAGCAGGTGTATATATACCGACTTGGGGAGGGAAGTAGGGTATATGGAGCATTATGATAGGAGGGAGTTCGCGCCGGCGGGAAGGGTTAGTTAGATGATTGGTGGCGCTTATTGTCAGGGGAAAAAGGGGCAGAACAGACTCTTGGCGGGAACCTATTTCCGTGAAGAACCTTGTTGTAATATGTAGGTGCTATTGCATCAGCCAGGGTGGCCATGTTGGCTTAATCGCCATCTTAGGTTAGCCTCTGGTCCCCAACATCTCCTCCCTTTGTTTGATTTGACAGGGAAGGCGTAGGACATTTATTGTCCTTTGGCTTTAACTGGCTGGGGGGAATAGAGGCCTCATTCCCCAAGTTGTTGGTGGCTCTGTTTTTCTGGGGAAAGGAATTATTGCAGAGCAAACCTTTCTGCAAATGAGGCATATTCCTCAAGGAGCTCGAAACAGCCTATTTTATCATTTGGCCCTCCTTTGCAGTGCTTTGCCTCGCACCCAGCAGTACCAATCACAGCATAAACTGGAAGCATATTTTCGAGTTATATGCTGCTCCCGTAGGAGGGGGTTTGCAGAGGGTAGATGTTTTCTTGGCCTTCCAGGGTCATGCCTTGGTCCTGGAGATGGAGCCTTTGGTAATGCACCTGAATGGGCCTCCCTAGGGCTGAGTTAACTTGATCCTTTACAAGCTGGAGTATTTTCCTTATAATGGCAGGTGCAATAGATATTATAAGGAGTAGGGTTATTAAAGGGCCTAATATAGGGAGGAGGTAAGGCAATAGTCTATTAAATGCGCTCCATAGAGGAGATTCAGCCAGTTCTTGTCTTCTTTTTTCCAATTCTTCCTGCAGCTTCTTAATTTTGTCTCTGACGACGCTGGATTTATTTGTATAGAAGCAGCAGCATTCCTGTAAAGCCAAACATATTCCCCCCTTTTCCGCGGTTAATAAATCTAGCCCTCTACGATTTTGTAGGACTACCTCAGCAAGGGAGTCTAACTGGTCTTGAACGTCCTGAATGGTGCTTGATAAAGCTTGCACTTCCCCAATTAATTGTTTGGATAATTTAGTATATTGTGTGACAGAAACCCCTAGACCAGCAGATCTAGTACCTGAAGCTCCAAGAATACCCATCGTAACTACGAGGGGGAGCATTTGCATGGCCCTTTTTTGGCGGCCAGCAATAAGGTCTAATCTGGGGATAGGTACTGGCTCCTCCCCTCTGATGATATCGATATTAGGAAGGAGTATACTTAAGACACATAACCAGTCCAATTTTGTGGGAGTGCAGTATAAGCAAGGCTACCACCACATATGAATACAGTGCCGTTAGTGGGACAGAGGGGATTAGAGCTATTGATTGTCTCCTGACAATCAATAGAGAGCACGCCGAGATCTATCTCATTACTATCATTAGTGGATGGCAAGGAGAAGCAAAGAGTGCTATTTTCAAACTCAAGCAGCACTCGGAATGGTATGGAGATACAGCAAGAGCTAGAGAAGTTGCTATAGGTATTATTGCATGGTGGCAAGGCAAGGGGCAGGGGGCCTCCCATCCATAGGCAAAGCCAGCAATCAGATGCCAATTCTGGTTTGGAGACATTGAGTAATTTCCAAGTGGCAGTTAAAATGTCATACGTTCGGGGGTCTAGATCTATATTTTGGATTTTTATTTTTGCTAGCGGGTGATAATGGAGCTGAGGATATAAATGATCAATTATTGCTTGTAATTGTTTTTTAGCTATGAGCTCTCTAGCTTGATCTTGGGGTCCTCCTCCATTTGACATGTGTATTGGGGGTGTAGGTGACCAGCACACCTCCTTCCCTATTGCGGCGTCATTTCCGCCACAGTTGCTTAGTTGGAGCTTAGAGTTTCCTATTCCTTCAGGCAGCTTAAACATTAAATCTGTGTGAGATAATTTAGTAAAATAGTAAGTTATTTTACTAAATTGCTTTTGTCTATGCACTGTGAATACGCCGTATAGCATTGGGTATGAAGAGCGGAATATATTTGGGTGCAAGTACACTTTGGTAATACCCCATTAATGGGGGATGCTAGATTAGGGAGCTTCAAACAGACCCATCTTTGATTTTTCCCTACCTCGGAGGCGTGACCATATAATAGGTAGGCTACCTTCTCCCCACAACTTTGCTGCAATGAGTATGTTCCCGTCAAGGGGATGTTCTGAACTGTTTCTCTACAATCACACACAGTATTATGGATCTTGTTCACCAGTATTTGGATGGCTTGTGGGTCATCCATGCCACCAAAAGTATATTTTAGGAGCAAGCATAAGATGACAAGTCTAGAGGGGAATATTAATACAGCCATTCTAATAAAGTCTATCTGTTCCTTTGATTAAGGGAGAAAAACTAGCAGGGTAATGCACCCTATAGCACATAGAAATGTTATGGCGAGCAAAATTCTTTCTAATAGATTCCAGTCTTTTGGGGCAACTTCTGCTAGTATTGCTGCGAACACTAGGGCTAGAAGACAAATTAGTAAGAGCCAGTAATTCATGTGGTATTAGTGATGGGGTAAACCTGTAAGTAGGACTCCTTCTGGCTTCTGGTTGTGTGTAGGCTGGCTGCAACCGGGTAGGCTATAGCAGGATTTGTTGAAGCACTGAAAGAGAGAAGAAAAACATTTTTCTCAGGGAGAGACTTCCACCCTGGAGAGATTATTATTAGAAGGACGGGGGGAAGGTGTCTTAGGGGTTAGTTCCGATAGTGGAGAATCAATATGTTTTATTAGTCTTTCTGGAAGCCAGCGAGGGCCTTCCTTTTCTTGATCATATATGCAAGCAGAGCCTCGTCCCCAAATAATTACGGGGTCAGGCCCATTCCATTTTGATGTTAAGGGGTCACGCCACATAACAGTGGCCTGATTTGTAGAGGTTTCCGAATGCCAATGTCGGTTGGCTGTGGAATGCCCATTGGTGTCAACTGATAGAAAATTAAGAACAAAAAGCGCGTGGTGGAGGAGGTCACGAGGGCACTGCTTCATCAGGGAGAGAGTGCTATTTTTCAGGCATCCTAGGGTATTTTTCAGGGTGCGATGTGCTCCCTCAGTTATTCCCTGTCCCTGAGGATTATAGGGGATTCCTGTAACATGTTTAATATTAAGTTGTAGGCAAAAGTTTTGGAAGTTTTTTCCCATATAGCCAGGCCCATTATCTGTTTTGATGGTTTTTGGCTGACCTAAAATGGAAAAACAGTATAGTAGATAGGATTGAACATCCTTTGAAGCTTCTCCAGTATGGAGGCTGGCCACAATGAACCCACTGAAGGTATCTATGCTGACATGCACATATTTTAGCTTGCCAAACTCTGGTAAGTGCATGACATCCATTTGCCAAAGTTCATTAGTGATTAGTCCTCTGTGGTTGACTCCCAAGTGTGGGACCGGCAATTCAGTGACACAGTTTTTGCAGGCTTTGACTATGGATCTTGCCTGTTCCCTAGAGAGGCGGTATTTGTGGCAGAGGGTGGTTGCATTTAAATGGTGTTGAGCATGGGCTTTTGTGGCTGCTTCAAGTGGGTTGAGGATGGCTAGATGAACTGAGCGAGTGGCTGCATCCGCTAGGGCATTGCCCTCGGTGAGTGGGCTAGGTAGGTCCGAATGTGCTCTGAGGTGTCCTATGTAGAAAGGAAGGTGGCACTGGTGGATAAGCTTTTGTAGGGTTGAGAATAACTGAGTAGTGTTGGTGGAGGGTTTGATAAAAGATGTTGTTTCCAAGAGGGGGATAGACTGTGCGATGTAGGCACTATCAGTGTATAGATTAAACGGTTGGGTCTGGAGTGTTTGAAAGACGTGTAAAACTGCATAAAGTTCAATGAGTTGAGCCGATGTGTAAGGGGATGGAAGGGGGGTGGCCTTGCCCTGAATTACATAGGCGGCGGTGCCATTGGCAGAGCCATCGGTGAAAACTGTGAGCGCTGGGGTGATAGGTGTTTGTGATGTGACCCGAGGGAAGACAAACTGATGAGTTTTAGCAAACTGGATTATAGGATCACTTGAATAATGATTTTCCAAATTGCCTGAAAAGGAAACAAAAACAATGGCCCATTCATCATTTGTTTGAGATAGCCATTGTATTTGTTCTAGTGTATATGGGAGAATGATGGTATCAGGGTCCCTTCTGAATAACTGGAGGCTCATTCGTCGGCCTTTCATTAGGAGGGAGATGGTTAAAGATGGATATGGGAAGAGAACTTTGCTCGGTGTGGAGGAAAGGTGTACCCAGTACAAAGGTGAGCCTTTATTTGTGGGAGACTTTGGATTAGGTTGCCAAAAAACCCCTGTTGGCGCACGAGGCATGGGAAGAACGATAAAGTATAATGGTTGGTCATAGTGTATTTGATAACAGGTTTGATTTTGGATAGCTGATTCTACAATGGTTAGTGCTTGAGCGGCCTCCTTCGTTAAAATCTGAGGGGAGGAAGGACTGGGGTCACCTTTTAGTAAGTCTGTAAGGGGTGTGATTTCCTCAGTTGTTAATTTTAAATAAGGACGGAGCCACTGGATGTCACCTAAAAGTTTTTGAAAGTCATTTAGGGTTGTTAAGTGATTGGTTTGTAAATGGATTTTTGGCATTAGGACTTGCTCTTGATGGAGTTCAAAACCTAGATATGAGAATGGATTTGAAACTTGTATTTTGTCTGGGGCTATTGAGAGGCCCATTGCTTTCAGGCATTTTAAGAGCATTAGAAAGCAGGTATGTAAGTCAGTAATTGTTTGGCTGGCAATTAAAATATCGTCCATGTAATGGAGGATATAGTTGCATGGCCATTGAGCTCTAACGGGACGGATGGCATCGGAAACAAATTTTTGGCACAGTGTTGGGCTGTTAGCCATGCCTTGTGGACGAACTTTCCATTGGAAGCAAGGCATGGGGGCTTGAAAATTAGTTTGAGGGACGCTAAAGGCAAAGTATTGTCTGTCCTTTGGATGGAGGGGTATAGAAAAGAAACAGTCTTTAAGGTCAATAATTATTTTGTGCCAATTTGCAGGGATAGCAACTGGCGAGGGAAGGCTAGGCTGAAGCACCCCCATGGGGACCATTACTTTATTGATGGCGCGTAAGTCCTGTATTAGTCGCCATTTGCCAGATTTTTTCTTAACAACGAAAACTGGAGTGTTCCAGGGCGAGTGGGTAGGTTCAATATGCCCGGCATGAAGTTGTTCCTGTACTAACCATATAGCTGCCAGGGTTTTATCTAAGGTTAATGGCCATTGATCAACACACACAGGATTCGTGGTTTTCCAAGAGATTTTTGTTGCATGGGGTACAGGAATGTCAATGACCATCATGGTAAATTTGGATTGTAACCTAGTCCTGTCCTGTCCCTTCGTGGGAATGTCATTATGGGTTGTTTTATGCCCTGGTTATTTTTCCCCAAACCTTGCCCAGGGAGATGCTGCATTTTCAGCATTTGTGCAGTGACAGCATCGTTTGGACTATGCATGATAATTCTCATTTGACTTAAAATATCTCGGCCCCACAAGTTTACCGGTAGATCAGGTACGATATACAGTAAGACATCTCCTGTGTTGCCCTCCTCATCTTCCCATTTTAATAATTGAGCACTTGTGAGGGGTTCATTTTGGCCACCTATGCCTTCAATTATAGTATGAGTGGAAGTGAGGGGCCAAGCTTTAGGCCAGTGTTTTGAGGAGATGACAGTAGCATCAGCTCGAGTATCAATAAGCCCTGTAAAGGGTTTTCCATTGAGTTTTAAACATAAGGTTGGTTTTTCTTTCATAATAGGTTGGACCCAATAAGCATCTGATGACCCAAAACTGTTTTTTGAGCGATAGGGCTTTTTAAAATTAGTATTGATATGTTGAAGGAGGAGCAAAATGAGTTGTGCCACCCAATCGCCAGTATGGATGGGAACGAGGTCATAGTTAGTGGAAGCAATAATTTGAATTTCCCCTGTATAATCGTTATCAATTATTCCCGGGGTGATTTGGAGGCCTTGCAAGGTGGTGCTAGCCCTTCCTAGTACTAGACCAAAAATGTTAGGAGGTAATGGCCCATAGACTCCTGTAGGGATAAGTAAAGGTGATGTTTCTGGGGTTAGTATTGAGTCAGAGGAGGCACAGAGGTCCAACCCCGCACTTCCTGCTGTGGCCCTCCAGAGTTCTGAGACATGGAGGTGTGGTGAATGGTTGGTAGTGCCGGAACTGAAGGGAGGGGTTGCTGCTGGGGGACAAAATGCACTGCCCCGGTGTTTGTCCTCTGAGGGGCCTGGGGCTGGCCCCGATGGGAGTTTCCCTGCTGCCTAGGCATTAAAGGTTGACCCGTGATGTCAGTTTTAGAGTGACAATCAGAGGACCAGTGAAACCCTTTTTTGCACATAGGACAGACAGTGCAAGGGAGAGGTCTTGGACTGGGGAAATTAGATACTGGCAGGCACGTGGGAAAATTATTTGTGTGTAGGGGGCAATTTTTTGAATAATGACCCGATTCATTACAATTAAAACAGATGGGGCCGTTGTTTTGAGGGTGATTTTGTAAGACAGCTAATATTGCCTGAGTATTAGGATTTATTCCATTACAAAGTTTAATATAATTGGAGAGGTCAGTGGTACGAAAGGGGCGGATTGCTGCCTGACAGGCGGTGTTAGCATTTTCATAAGCGAGATGCTTGATAAAATCACTTTCGCTTTCTTGATCACCAAGAATGCATTGGGCTGCGATCTGTAGCCGACTGAGGAAGTCAGTATACGGCTCATTGGGGCCCTGAACTATTTTTGATAAAGAGGATGTGAGAGCCCCTTTTTGGGGGAGTAGCCTCCATACTTTAATGGCGGCGGACTGCACCTGGAGACCAAGTCCTCGGGGGTATTGTGCTTGGGTAGAATTAAGATGATAAGGACTTGACCCTAGAAGCTTTTTTAACGACCAAGATTTTGTGCTGTCTTTTAAGATGTTGCTTTCAGCATACTTTTTACACTGCTCCTCATAGTCCGCTTTCCATAGCAGGAAATCGCCACCTGATAGGGTGGCTCTGGCGAGCTGTGACCAATCATTTGGAGTAAGCTCCTTTTCACTAATATTGTCTAGCAAAGCCAGAGTAAAAGGGGCAGTTGCTCCATAATCATGCACAGCATTTTTTTAGTTCTTTTAAATATTTTAGATTAATCCTTTTGTATTTATTGGTTTGGGGTGTTTCCTCCCGCTCGCAGCTACACTCGTGGCTACGCTCGTGGCTACATTCTGATTTTATTTCGTCCTCATCATTGGCCTTCTTGCTCCCTTCCTCCTCACTGCTTTCCTGTTCAGACTGAGGCTCAGAAGCTTCTGACCCTGCCTTTTGCTGGCTACGGAGGACCGGAAAAGTGTAGTGGGCACAGCGGGGGTTAGGGGGCTTATTTTGGTTAGTCATTAGAGAGAGAGAAGAGAGCGCCTGACTGGCGGTTTGCAGGGAGTTAAGGAGGTGATTATTTTGCAGTTTTTGTCAGCTAGCTCTGGCCTGTTCTTGGGCAAAGAGTTCATTAAAGGCATTGGCACTGTTTCTGAGCATAGTGGCCGCTTCCTCTAAGGCTGTATATTGTGGCAGTAAGGGTGGAACTCGGGGCATTATAGGATAGCAGTGGTGAGGAGGTTGTGGCGCACATGGCACATGGGGGGGGTCGGAAGGCCGGGAGGTTATTAAAAGCTGAGAGGGGTTTTTCCGCACAGGGAGTTTTATCTTCTTGGAGGTCAGTGTCATTTGGTATATCTATAGTGACAGAATTACATTCTGAGTGGGGTCTGGAGAGGGGACGTGCATTTTTTAAGGCATTTTCTCCCTCTCTATAAAGCTTTAGTATTTCAGGGTCTGAATTTTTTAAGGTGTTTTCTCCCTCTCTACAAAGCTCTAGTATTTCAGGGTCTGAAGGGGAAGTTTTTATGGCCTCATTGATTAAGTTCCAATAATTGAAGGCTGTAACTGGTACCTTTTCTGGCCCGAAAATTTTATAATAGTCCTTTAAACAATCTCCTACTCTCGACCAGCATTTTTGGTCTATGGTCCCATCAGCAGGGAACCATGGACAGGTTTGATAGACAAACTGAAAGAAATTTCTAAGGTCCTTTTTCTTAACTCTCGCTCCTCGCATCTTGAGGGTTTCTTTTAATTGTCTCACGTAAAGCTCATGTGTACTAGATTCCTGTCCCATAGTGAATTTTTTAAATGAAAATGAAAGTGACTTACTGCGTGATCCTTCGCTCTTCTCTTTGTTCGTCTGTCGGTGCGAGGCAATGTTGCCAGGGCTGCGTTCATAGGCGAGTTACTTCTGTGGCAGTCTGGGGTTATGGGAGGGCCCTCCTCATTTTTCAGCACGCGATGCTTCTATCTCTCAGCTAGCGGTCGGGCCCCAAGTTGGGCGCCAAATGTCCCGACCCGCAGGACAGTCAACGGGGTCCGCCACCTGCTGAGGGAAGAATGGCTATGGGACAGAGAGACACAAGAAGGACAGCAAGACAGGATTCTGATCAAGCTGCAAATTTTATTAAGCAAGCGGGTGTATATATACCAACTTGGGGAGGGAAGTAGGGTATATGGAGCATTATGATAGGAGGGAGTTTGCGCTGGTGGGAAGGGTTAGTTAGATGATTGGTGGCGCTTATTGTCAGGGGAAAAAGGGGCAGAACAGACTCTTGGCGGGAACCTATTTCCATGAAGAACCTTGTTGTAATATGTAGGTGCTATTGCATCAGCCAGGGTGGCCATGTTGGCTTAATCACCATCTTAGGTTAGCCTCTGGTCCCCAACAGGTATTTACCAGGAAAGCAAGAATCACTAAGCTATTTCTATTTGCTTTTCACATGTAAGCCTAGCAATGTTTACCCAATAATTGAAATTTCTCAATGATAAGATACTTTTGACAGAAAAAGCATTCCATGAGTTGACTGTACAGGGAGGGAAAATGAGTTTGTAGGTACTAGTAATTGTTCTGAAAACCCCTCCACACACTTCCACTAGTTTCTTGTCTGAATCTTGGGGCCCAGAATATCCTAACAACCCACAGTGAACAAGTCTAGAGAAAATAATGTGAAACTGACTTTACCAAGATAGGATTCAAAACCCAATGCTTGAGAACTTGTTAACTGGGAGGCTTCCATTTCCAGAGTAGAAATATTTAGATCTTCTTTGTTCAGCTACTTTTCCCAGAAGACTTAAAGATTATTTTATGAATTACTGAATGCTAAAAAAAACAAACTAAATGAACCAAGAAGAGATTGTGAGGAAACGGGTTATAGGGTAATCTAAAATTAGAAAATGGAGGTCTCAATCACTCCAAAAGTTGCCCTTTCTACCCACTGAAAAAAACATTAACATTAGCATTGTTTCTGTGAAAGATGTAAGGAGGAATAAGAGAAAAGATAGTTACAAAAAGTAACAGTGACTGAAAAGCAAAGAGAAAGAAACTTAATTTTAAATATTTTATCACCCCATGTCTTTATTCTGGCTACACTACCCTTCCTATTGCTTTGTTTAACTAACTTCTACCAATCTTTCAAAACATAGCTTGTGTCTCACCACACACCACATTGAGAACACATCCTCAACCTCCAGAGATGGAGTTACACACTATTGTGCTATAAAATAACACAGATACAACATTTGTGTGTATATATGTTCTAGGGCACTTACTATACTATTTTGAAACCAATGTTTAAGATAAGAAAACAAAGAAAAAATAAAATGTAACCTAAGAACTACCTTGGAATTATTAAAAAGAATGAGGTGGGTGGGCCACGGTGGCTCAGTAGGTAAGAATGCTTGCCTGCCAAGCCTGAGGACCCGGGTTCGATTCCTGGTGCCTGCCCATGTAAAAAAAAAGAAAAGAAAGGCTGATGTGTCAGGAACAGCTCTGTCAGCTGGGCAGTCACATGGCTGGCACCTGCTGGTCCCTTGCTCCTGGGCTCCAATGCCTTCAGCTTCTGATCCTGTGGAGGTTCCTCTCTTTGCTTCTCTTGGACTGGCTTTCACCTCTTGTCTTCCCTTGGCTCTCTCCAGGTTCTGGCTTGCTTAACATTTCATGACAGCATCTGCTGGACTCCAAGCATCTCAAACATCTGTGTCTCTTTTCAAGTGTGGGCATTTGTGTCAGTTCTGGGCTCTGTGGCTTTTGTTGTTTCTGACTCCCCCCCAAAAAAAGAATGAGGTAATTTTTGCTGTGCTGATATGGAAAATATAATAAATGTTAAAAGTTAGGTAACAGCTTGTAGATTTGGATCTCAAAAAATATAATATAGAATATAGTGTGTATATGTATTTTTTTCTTGCAAGATACACAAGAAACCAATAATATGGTGTAGGGAACTTTCTATTTTCATTTTTATCTTTCTATCTTATTTGTATTTACTGTACTCAATGATTTTTTACAAAACAAATTTTTTTTGTTACTAACAGGAATTATCTGGCTCCTGGAATTACAATTATTTTTTAAGTCCCTTGAGAATGAAGATGATATACATACATACATTTTTGTATCACCACTGTTTAGCACAGTATGGAACATATCTGGCATTCAATGAGTATTTGTTTAATTGAACTGAACCCTGCTTTTCATCTATTTGAGTTACTCACCTCTTCTCCAAAACAATGACTTTTTGAGCCTCAACCCCAACTCTCTTTATTATACCCAAAGAGTCAAGCACAGTGCCTTGTAAAAGTTTGAGTCAATGTGCTTAGTTATGAAGATATCAAAGTGAATAAAACTCGGTGTTTAGATTTGAAAGTTTTGTTAATCTATGAAATCTTCTCATGGCAGGAAAAAAAGTTGGAGTGACTGAAGATGTGGACACACAAATCTTCCTTTTCCCTTCAGCCTCTTCAAAGCCTCTCTTTTTAACAGGCCCTGTTCAAATGCATTTCTCCCTTCAGTTAGAACACATGGTCAATAAATGCTAAAAAATTTACTGCAATATTTGTTAGAAAAGGTAAGTAAAGAGTGATATAAAATGCACTGCCAAAGGAGTAACTAGTCCATCTCTTAATTTTTTCTACTCTTGCAAACAGCTTCTTGCTAAACTTTTTAAAAATAGAATTGAAGAACCAGATAGGTAAAAAATATAAAAGTAACACTTTCTGACTGCCATAAAATAATGATGGTCACAAAAGTCTGAATCTTTTGAGATATTTGACAAAAACCATAAAAAATAAAATTACTCATAATCCAGTTACAATACAAATTTATTAGAAAATAAACATCCAGAACAAGCTGGGGGAACCACACCAGAGGCAGTCTTGTGGGATTATGGAGAAAAGTGTGTGGCAGAGGATAAAATTTTTTACATTGCCAAAAAGAAAAGATGCCATATTTTGTGGGGAAATACTGAGAATAGGTCTGAGACCGGATGGTACAGAGCAATGGCTAATTAAGGGGACCAGATATGGCAGTCTTAAGAACATACCACTTATGAGGAGAGGGAGGCTCCTTGGAAAAGGAAGACAGCTTTTGAGCATGATGATGAAGTGAGAGAAGGGAACAGGCAGCCAAAATTAAAGATGTTATAAAGCAGGACAGTGTCCTTGAATCCAAAGACACACCTACCCTTCCCACCTCTCCCAAATGGAGCCAATTACTAAAGAAAGCACATTTCTACCTGCAGAACAGGATACTGTTAAACCAAATAATGCATCTCCAAATCAACCTTCTTCTCCATAGAATTTCATGCTATTGCTGATCCAGAAAAATAACATATTTAAATGTTAAAAGCTTTAAAACTGTGACTGCTTTGAAGTCCACCTCCCCACCTCAGGAAAGATGCAAAAAAATAATAAATATATGGATATATAATTTATTATAAATCATTTTTCTATTAATAGGTCCACTTCTTTCCCAATTATTATCTTGAAAATTTCTGTACTAAGAGGAAAGTTAGAAATAATAGCATGACAAATATTCATATATATTTTTCATCTTGATTCAACTATTTTTAACTTTTTTCCAATTTTCCATATTTCTTTCACACACTCTCTCTCTATTCACATTTTTACTTCCATGCAATTTTCCTTAAAGATACTTTATAAAACCCTGACATAAAATAATTCAAATTCAAAACCTTTGCCAATTCTAAGGATGGCCTCTGTTTCACCCAAGCTCACTTTAATTGAGCTATACAATTATAAAATTATAATTTTTATCTCTTGGACATGAATAAATGAAAAATAACCAAATGTCATATTCAACTGGGTTTTAAAACTGAGAACAGAGAAAGAATACCATCAACATGCACACAACTTTCTGACCTGAGAATTCTTAGCAAGGGACATTAGATATTGATAAAAACTTTACTTCATTAAATGAATATAAAAGAGAACTGCCAATATTAATAGAATAGACATCAATCTAGTCTGAACCAGCATTTTAAAATCATATTTTAAAAGGAATTAGAGATATAAAATGAATCAAGCTGATGTATGTCAAATGGCTATGGGAAGCTCTGACCCTTGCAACACAACTCTGCACTTTGCTCCTAAAGTACCTTCTGTGTTCAGAGAACACAGTTTGAAAACCACTCTTTTAATGGAATCACAGTTTCACTACTTTTAAAAATTCTACCATTTTGATTCTTCAAAATCTATTAAGCACCTTGTTTTTTGAGAAATATCAATATTCCTTCAGAAATGGAGTAGAAGGCTCTGAAATGAAGGCAAATCTTGCAACTCTATACTCATGACAAAATTATTTAGCTTTACTTTCTTAGTAAATGTGTATCTCACAAGTATTTTGAAACAGAAGTTCTCTGAAAGATATATTATGCAAAATTTTCAAATATCTGCAGTTTTTAGCTTTAGTTAAGGCCATTTCATGACCAAAGGAACTATAATAAAATACTTCAGTTGCTAGTGCATTAAATTTCAATACTATAATATTAAAATTGCAAGAAAATCATATGTTGCCTTAAAGGTTAATTTAAAATAAATATAGTGGCAAAAAAAGAAAGAAAGAAAGAGAGGGAGAGACAAAGTGCAGTCATTATGTTCAAATAAAATAAAAGTTACGAGACATAGAGAGCATCGTACCTTTATGTTGATTTTCAAACTCTACAGATAAGAGATGGTAGCAACAACATACACTGCAAACTCCCTTGATTTCAGACTTGGAAGTAAATATTCGCAGAGTATTTGAAGGAAGATCACAAAAAGTATGCAGACCTACCATCAAACAATCCTTTAAAGATGAGAGGAAAAAACAAATTTTGGCAATTAAAATGAGGGTTAAAAAAATAATTCTGTTGAAGCTTATAAACATTCATTAGAATATCTGGATACAAATTCTCCCTAGAAAGTACTGTATATTTTAAATTTTCATAATTAATAATTACTTCCTTTTTGGGTAAAATGATTTCTATCACTACCAACATACTTTTGAGTTGTTTTTTTCTAATAGGCTTGGTCACTTAGCTATCTGTTATCTCTGACCCTTTTACAATTAATAGTTGCTTAACAACTATTCAAAGTAAAAGTTGGATCGCAAATGTAGCACACTTTATTAGGACAAACATGTGATCTGAGACACATTTCTACCATACTTTGACCATGTTATTCAAATTTTTTATTGATTTCACTTTTTGCACATTATGTTCTATATAATTCAGAAACTTGATAAAACAATATTATAAAAAACAATTAAAAGGGTGGGCCATGGTGCAGCAGGAAGAGTTCTCACCTGCCAGGCTGGAGAACCGGGTTTGATTCCAGTGCCTGCCTATGCAAAAAACAAACAAACAAAAACAATTATACATGGAAGTGCTAAGTTTGCATTTCTACTCCAACATCAGAAAAAGTACTTAGTTCATTTGTTGCATATGATATACAATATTAAATAAAATATAAAAATTTTTGCTCCAAATCATATAATGGGAATTTTTTACAAAGATTTTCCCATGAAACGTTTCTTATTAGCCAAACCCTAAAAATGTATGCATGTATAAATGTGTGCACACACATGCATACATACACACATGAAGTAGTTATATTCATACACCACTGAATCTTGATCAACATATCAATCATTTCAAAGTTGAATTTAATATAATACCTTTCTGTCTCTGACATCACTCATAGAAATTTAAAGAAGCAGCAAAAAGGAAGTTTTACACAGGAAATTCGATTCATATGAGAATCATAAACTTTTACAATCTGGAAATAAAAGAGCTGTAGAAAACTTCCATTATAACCCTCTCATTTTACAAATGACAACATTAAGCCCAGATAGTGCAAAGGTCCCATTATTAGTGTACAATCTATATGAATACAGGTATGCTTATTTTTAATTCAGTTTTTTAAACTAGACCACTATGCTTCTCAAAGTGTTTAATTCACCTAGCAAATGAATTTCTTCACCATACCAACTAAAATTAATTTTAGCAGTATAAATAAAATATTGAAGATATATTTATTTTTAAAATAACAAATTAATTATTGTTGAAATAATTGAATATATAATAGTATAGTTGTTGAGGGCACAAGTTTGGGAAGTTCATAACCTTGGTTTAAATTCCAGTTTAGCTCCTTGGGTGATTTAGGCAAGTTTCTTTTTAGTTTTCACTTTGTTACTTTGTTAATCTGTAAAATAGTGATAAAAATAGTATCACACTTCAATAGGTTGTTACAAGGCTTAAATAAATTAGTATGACATAACCTCCTATTAAACTGACATGCCATAAGACATGAATCAGTAGATACTTTCTAGTCTTTTTCTTATTAAAATTATGAATTCCAAATAATAACTATATTAACTTGTGATTGAAGTTTATTTTTATAACTATTTTCAGAACAAAAAAATTGTTTCACTTAGATATCATTTAAATCATTTTATAAAAAAAAATTATTTGCTCATATAATCTAGACATAAAGTCAAACCTCTCTGAAGAAAAAAACTGGTGGATGTAAATGGCTTTTACCTGATAGGATACTCAGGGGACAATAACCACCATTATCTTCAAAGCACATTTTTTGGAGAGTTGTACAACTATTTTCCTTTTAGGCATTATGCTATAAATAAAAAAAGAACTCAGAAAATTGCTAATTAAGAGTAGAACAATAGAGCTCTAAATCTCTCTTTAAGCTTAGTTTAGCTTTCTCTAAAGATAACAGAAGAACATTTAATTTCATTCTTTACTATACTCATCATATAGGATTACTTAATAATATTGGTGGCAGCAGACTAGAAAATATAAATATCTAATCATTTTATTCTAATACTAAAAGATTAAAGTACTGTGTGTTGGGGGTGTGGGAGGTGTTGGTTAATTTTGGATACTGAATTGATGATTCACTATGGGACTAAAGAAACATTCTTATACCTTATATATTAGACAGAGTCTCATAAGAGTGTGCAAATAGTTTTGATCATATACCTTTAGCAAGAATTTCAATTACCTGAAAATATCACAAAAGCACTAAAAATTAATATTTTTTGAATTAGGTTAAAGTATTGGAGTTGTTTAACTCTGAGAAAAAGTTAAGATAGAACCTAACTACTGTTTTCATATATAAGAATAAAAACAATCAATGAGGATTAACCAGTTTCCCTTAACTAGTATAAACCAAAAATATCTTGGAAAAATAAAAGTTCTCTACTTTAAAAATGAAAAAAAAATTGATTAACTAGTAATAAGAATTTGGATTTATAAAGAACTCCAGTGTGTTTGTTTATTCATTTCCTTGGGGAAGAATTTATGAAAATTTAATAAGGGTAGAATATTGCAACTCCAAAATTTTCTTTGTATGGAAAATCAGTTAGACTAAGTAAGCTCTAAAAGCTCCTTCTACAATACTGTTTTATATACAATGTGGCCTTTATTTTAAAAATACAGTCTTTCAATTATAAAATGACATTTATAATTTAGAAAACGTTGAAGCCTTAGAAAATAACCAGAAGCTGTTATTCTTGTTCAAGGAAACTGCATATTTGGTTTTACCAAAGTGTACAGTAAACAAACATAATTTACCCTAGACTCTTTACTTCAAATTTAAATTAAAAAAATAAAATTTTAGAGTTTTTTTAGATTGAAATTTTAATAATCTCTTTGCTGCATAGTGAGGACTCCTCTTACTTACTAGCTTTTTTTGCTAGTATTTCTGTCTGGTTTTGGAGGCCTCAAATGAGTGAAAGTTACTCTATTTTAGAATGTCTTTTGAGCAGATTTTGATAGCCATGAGAATCATGAAAACCCAGTTATGATTTCATTTTCATAGTCTTAGATTCATGTGATCAGAGGAGAGAAGTAGGTTATGTAAACTACTATTACAAATTAATGTCTTACAGAACTTTTAAAAATTATACTTAGAAATTAATTCCAAAGTAAAATCACCTCTATATCTTGAATAATATCTCATAGTTCTGAATCAGCAGTGATAAAAGAGGTTAATGGTGAATATACACTTGATTCACTTGACTGTGATGTTGTTTTCCTCTATTTACTTCAGAAATTTCTCTGATTGGTATTTTGGATGAACAAGTAGGCTCTATAGCATTAACAGGCAAAAGAGAAATGCCATTTCCAAGACCCAATTTGTCTTCATGCTGTGGCTGAGTATGTAGGTTTTTTCATCTGCTTTCTGATGTTAAAAATTACAGGGTCCAAAAACTGAGAGGTAGAAATGTTCTCTTGATTTATGAGACTATTTTTACATTCTTTCTCAACATCTACTTTGCATTTAATTTCATCCTATACTTTCCTTTCTTTTGCCATTTTTAATGCCAGTCCACTGACATTTAATCTTGAGTGAGTATTATAGGCTCTCCAGTGTTTCTTAAGTTTCCTGTTTCTCTCCTCAGCTCCATGTGTATTGATATTTGAGGAATCAATTCCATAAACGTTTAAGCCATACTTCAAGGACAAAAAGGAGCTTAGGTAGCCTTTCCCAGATTCCAAGTCAATAACCTAAAGTAAGAAAAATAGAAGGAATTAGAACAATTTTAGTCAGATGGCAAAGACTACATTACTTATACATTTTTAAAAAGCAAGTAAACAAATGGGCTGAAAAATACAAACTGTTACGCTTGTTTTCACTTTAATTTTTTGATTCCTATTAAAAGCCACTCACTTTCACCATTTTTATCCAAATATTTACTGGAGATTGTAGTCAGTACTACAAGTTAAGAAAAAGAAGTAAAAGGTATAGATTTTAGAAGGGAAGAAATAAAACTGTCTTTAGTCACAGATGACTTGATTGTATCTGGAGAAAATCCAGGGGAATATACAAAAAGGTTAATAGAATTAGAAGGTGACTTTAGCAGTTTCTCAGGATACAAGGTCAAAAAACCAGGAATGAACAATTAGAGCACAGATAATATAGTAGCAAAGAATAATTAGAAAATAAAAAATTTAAACAGTCCAATTACAAAACACACAAATTGAACACTCAGGAAAAAAATTAAAAAATAATAATATGTAAAAGACCTACACTCTGAAAATTCTAAAACATTGTATAGAAAAAAATTTTTAAATATCAATGAAGATATATTTCACACTCATGTAATAGCACATTTAATTTTGTTAAGATCACAATTCTGTCTAAATTAACTACAGATTCAATATAATACCAATCAAAATCACGACAGGGCTTTTTGAAGAAATTGACAAGCAGATACTACAATTTAAGTGAAAAGGCAAAGTACTTAGAACAACCAAAATAATTTTGAAAAAGAAGGCTGGAGGATTTATACTGATTACAGAATTAATATAAAGTCACAGTAATCAAAACAGTGTAGTGTTGGTATGAAGGCAGAATATATATCAATGGAAAAGAACAGAGTCCAGACTTAGAGTCACTGATTTTTGACAAAAGTGCCAAATTAAATGAAGAAAATAGTATTTTCAACAAGTGGTGCTGGTAGAACTGGATATGCATATGGAAAAAAATGAACTTTAACTCTCACATGCTAAACACAGAAATTAATTCAAAGTGGATCACAGGTCTAAATGTATGAGTAAAACTATTCATCTTCTAGAAGAAAATAAATGAGCAAAACTTTGTGAAACTGAGGTAACCAAAGATTGCTTATGTAGGCAATAAAAAGCATGAACTATAAAAAAATTTATAAAATGGACTTCACTAAAATTAAAACTTTTGCCAATCAAAACACATAGTTCAAAAATAAAAAGAAATTTTGCAAAATATATGTCTGAGAAAAGGCTCATATCCAGAAAATATGAAAGTGCTTACAACTCAATAATAAAAAGACAAGCAACCCAATTAAAAATTAGGCAAAAGATGTCAATACACACTTTACAAAATGAATAATTCAAATTGCCAATATGAATAGCCTCTACTCAAAAACACTACAAATGCCAAGTATTGGTGAGGACATGAAGAAACTGGAACATTCACTCATACATTACTGATGAAAATGTAAAATGATATAGCCACTTTGGAAAACAGTGCAGCAGTTTGCAATAAAGTTAAACTACACTTATAATGTGATCCAGCAATCCCACTCATAGCTCTTTACTCAAAAGAAATGAAAACAAGCGTATACAAAGTCTCACATATGAATATTCATAACCACCTTATTCACAATAGCCAAAAAAGGAACAACTCAAATGTTCATCAATTAGTAAATACAAATAGTAATAAATTCATACTATGGGATACTATTCAGCAGTAAAAAGTAACAAAGTATACATACACACAATATTGATTACTCTTAAAGATTGTGTGCTAAGTAAAAGAAATTAAGCAGAAGTCTATATTCTATATCATTCTATTTATATGATGTTCTAGAAAAGTCAAAACTATAAGCAAATTAGTAGATCCCTGGAACTAAGGGAGCAAAACAATCTGTAAAAGGGCATGAGGAAACTTTTTAGGATGGTGACAATAACCTATATCTTGATTTTGACATACAACTGCATATATACCAAAATTCATCATACTGTACACCTAGAATTGGTGAATTTTATCATGTAATTTGAACTCAATGAAGCTAAAGGAGATAAGGAAAATTTTAAAACTACAAAGATTATTACTGTCATGTCATTCTATAGGAAATCTATAGATAATTACAGAATTAGAATCATAACAAAATCATTATCTACTTTTATAACTATATTTTATCATTAAAATCAATTAAACCATGATGCAAGTATTTGCCCCTCAAGGAAACATTCCTATATTTGAAGTAATGCATATCATTAATAACATCTTCAGAATTTCAGGGCCTTGCCAGTTCATAGGTAAAATCATTTCATAGGTATGACTGCAGTAAATATTGCCCACTTAACTAAAGTGATTAGCTCATAAGTAGTTTCCACACTCCTATTTTATGTTAATCTTTGGCTAGATATTGTGGGAATTACAGAAGTATACATGTATATATATTCTTGACTTTATAGGGTTTACAATCTAACTGAAGAAGTCATACTCATACTCATGAATACAAAAGCTATATAGTAGAAGCTCTATTAGTCACTTTCCCTCTATTTGAATCTCCAGAGAAAGCAAAGCCCTCCATTCCTCTATAAAACATACTCACTGTTGCTGATAGCAAGCTTAATACTAGTACCCAGTGGGATGCATGCTTACCAAAAAGTAATTGAATTTGCTCCAGAATCTATTTATGACAAGTCTACCTGTGAATCAGGAAAATTCTGGCTCTAAGTAAGAGAACTAAATTTTGAACAATGAAGAAAATTTATTATCTCATGTAATAAGAAATCTGGCAGTAGGGTAGTTGAGCAATTTGGAGATTCAACCATGCATGGCCGTCGGGTTTAGAGTTAATTGGTATATGGTGCACCATTGAAGCACAGGCCTAGGTACAATAGGGACTTTCAGCAAATGACCACTTTTTTATATACACAGCAAAGGGTCCAAAAGAGCAAGGGAAGAAATTCTATTATGGCTAGAAGCCTAGAAAGGCCAACTGTTCTGGTATGGGTTGGTAGCATGGTATGCCCTGCTTTGCATCAGTGATGAGGGACAGTTGTGTTCCCTGAGTGTTGGGTTTTATATACTGGCTGGGAGTGGCAGGTGGGGGTTGGCTGTCAATGCACCAAAAGCATGCATTAAGTGATCTTTGTGTGCAGACAAGTATCTGCAGCCGGCTGAGATTTAACATCTCCCCAGGGTACTTGTAGTCTCTTGAGAAATGAAAACATACTGAACACTGCAGGCAAACAAGCAAAAATAAAAACATACCATAAACCTTAACACAAACAAGCAAAAATGGAAACTTACCAAATAGCTGCATGTAGACAAGCAAGAGACTGTAAGGCTGTGAAATGGCCACTGAGTGTGTCTGTGATTCCCCAGCTTTGGGCCAGCTTATTTGGAGTTCTGGTTGCAACATGGTGTAGAAATGCCAACAAATTTTGTCTTCACAAGATAACATCTAAAGCCCTTTCCAATAATGGGACAAACTTTTCTAGAAAAGTCTGCCAGCAGACTTCCTATTATATCTTGCTGATCCAAGTTGGCTTTTTAATAATATATGTAGTACTAGCAATAGAAATTAAAAATGTGCAATTATAGGTAGCACTTGCAGGAATCCACAAGATGTATGACTTCTTGTTTCAAATAATCTGGTCCAAAGAACAAAAACCCCACCAGATTGATGTCCTACCTCTTACCCTATTACAGCCTATTCCTTGTTGAATTATCTGCTCTAGGCTATAGGTATGAAGACAGAGGAGCCTCCAGTCCAATATCTGGGGGGAGTATCTCCCTCATTTCCATATTCAGTTTAGATGACCTTCTCACAGCTCACAGACGACCTTCCCATAGTAGTTACCTCTGTTTTTTTTTTTTTTTTTTTTTTTTGCATGAGCAGGCACTGGAAATTGAACCCAGATCTCTGGCATGACAGGTGACTATTCTGCCACTGAGCCACTGCCACACTGCCAGTAGTTACATTTTAAAATAATATTAGTGAGGTATTCTACTTCATATAGAACCATTGTATATTGTTGACTTGATGTAGAGGTCTAACTATCTTAGCCTAATGACTCTCAAATTTATAACTCCAGTTTGGAATTCTTCCATAAACTTCAAGCTCATATATCCAATGATATAATGAACATTTTCATTTGGATATCTAATAAACACCTCAAATTAAGATTCACAAAGAGATGAGCTCTTGATATTCTCTGTAAAACCTGCCCCTCCTATATTTTCTTCATCATAGTTAATGGTATCTCCCTATTTCCTTTCTTTCTCTCATACCCTATATCTGAGTTGTGAGCAAATTCTATTGGCTTTTTATTCAACACACATCCATAAAATAATCACTTACTGATGCTACTTCACACTTACTCCACTCTAAAACTGGCTAACTGTGATAGCCTCTTCAACGGTCTCCTGGCTTCCATCTCTATCTGCTTCAGTCCATTCATAAAAGAGTAAAACAAAGTCTGATCATGCCACTATTCTGAGGAAAACTCATTGTCTCTCTGATCTTATTTCCTGCTAATAAGCCCCTCTTTTACATTAAAAATCTACCATTATTTTACTTAAGAGCTTCTAAAAATGCTACCATAAAATATGTACTCTTTGGTAATGTGCTCCATTTTCCCACTCAATTTTATGTTTCTAAAATTTATCCACACTATAGGTACAGTGGAAGTTGTTAACTTTTACTGATGATTTATGTTCCAATAAGTAAACATACCACAGTTCAATTATCCGGTCTCCTATGGGTGGAAATTAAGTTTGTTTTTAGGTTTCTGATAATTGAGACATCCTTGTACAAACTTCCTGACATTGGTATGAATAGATTTCACTAGGAGAGGGCATAGAACCTAGAAGTTGAATTGATAAGTTGAAGTTTATGTTATTATTCACATTTACAAAATAGTGCTGAATTCTGTTTCAAGGTCATTATACCTATGTACACTCAAACCAAAATGGTATAAGAATGTCCCTGCATCACAACCTTGAGTGACAGTTTTGTCACACTAAATTTATGCCAAACACATAGTATAAAATAGTATCCTACTGTGGTTTTTATCTGCATTTATTTGGAAAATCTCAGCCATTGTTTCCTTAAATAGTTTTCCATTCCTTCCCTTTCCTCCTTCCAGTAAATTAAAGAGAAGTGTGATAGATCCTCTCACTCTACTCTCACATGTTTTAACCACTCTCAAATTTTACATTTTTCTGTCCTGTATCACAAATAATTTTCATAGTTATCTCCTCTAGCTCAGAAATTCCTTCTTCTATTGGGTCTAATCTACATTCAACTAATACATTGAATTTTTCTTTTAATTAGTTATATTATTTTTATAATTAGTTATATTGTTAGGCTCTAAAAGTTCTGTTTCAGACTTCTGCTTTCAGCCATTTTGGAATAGCTGGAATAAGAGAATGCTGAACTTATTCTCCTTCCACCATAATCAACTAGAAAAACAGACAAAATATATTAGGCAATGGTTTTGTACTTTGGACAGCAAGCTATTCAGGAATGTGGTCCCTAATTAAAGGGAAACAAATGAGGTGAACTCTATGATGTACTCATTGTTCAGCCTGGATGCACTTTCCAGATCACAGATAAGAATTTGCAAAGAATATGATGGCTGGAATTTAAATAGAAGAAGGATGGGCCCTGTGTAGATAAAGAATTCCAGAACTATACAGAGAAGAGCCCTTTGGGTCTGCTGCTGAATGTTACTACATGCATGAATACAGTAAACCTCCATGAGACCAGGAAAATAGCCACCAGAGAGCAGTGAGCTGAACGGCTCCCAGAGCTAACACAAGATTATGAAAAGTTTAATTTCTGATGAGCCAAATTGGAGGGTCCTCATTAAACAGCCAGGTCTTAAAGCAGAGACCTTAACTATAGGACTACATTAGTCCTACAATAAAGACTACACTACATCCAATCAATAATAAATCTAAAAAACACCCTTGAAAGTGTTAAGCTCATCCATAAGTAACTTCACTGGACAACAATACAAACTATGACATTCTTTAAGATAATACAATAAAATCCAACAATCATCAGTAAAAATAATGCCTTTCAATCAATAAAAAATGATTACACATGTGAAGAAGGAGGAAAATATGACTAACCAGTATGAAAAAATATGTCAATAGAAACAGATCCAGAATGACAAAGTTGATGTAGTTAGCAAAGGTATTAAACTTAGATTTTAATTTTATATAAATTCTCAAGGATTTAAAGGAAAATATAAATATAATGAGACAACCAATGGAAGCTATAAAAAGTAGGAATTCTTGAGAAAATAGACATAGTACTAGGAATAGACAATTTTACTGGAAATGATAAATAGCAAAATAGATAATGTGGAAATAAAAAAAGCAATGAACTTAAATTCCTTGTAATAGAAAATGAATAGAAATGAAAAGCATGAATTGAAAATGAAGCAGAAAGAGAACAAATGGCTGAATAAATAATAATGGCCAAACACTCAGTGACCTGTAGAACAATATTAAGCAGTCTCATATACATGTAATTGGAGTCTCACATGGAGTTGAAGTGAAGTAGATATTGCAGAAAATATATCTGAAGAAATAAGGGCTCAAGTTTTTCTTAAAATTTGATGAAAATTATAAATTTGTTGATCCAAGATGGTAAATAACCCCAAGGCAAGATAGACAATACAGAATACATAACAAGGAACATTATTATCAAATTGCCAAAAACCTAAGAACAATCTCCATTTCTGTGAAAAAAGTACCCCTAAAACAGATCCAACAGGACACGTTAAACTTTTTCAAAAGTATTTTCTCTGCACCTTGGAAATAAATCTGCTTTATTACTTTAAAGTCATTTTTATTATGCAATATTTCATACAAATAAAATAATAATTGTAATATATATACAAAATTATGATGCCAATGACAAAGCAAACACCCCTTGTCTTAATTTCCAGAGGCAGATGCTGTGACAACAATTTAAGAATAAATGATTTGGTAGGTGAAAAAAATTCTACTTAAACAGTAATAACACAAACACCATTGTTTTATTTCTAATGAAAATTTTAAAAGCTTTAAAATAAAGCCCACAGGAATCCTTATTGAAAATGTTTCATAAAGTATACATAATGTTTTTATATTATACCCTCCTATATTTCTTCTGCACTCCTCAATTCTTCAACATGCATCACTGATATCTCCCTCCTTGTAAGCTCCATCCTACCCAGGTCCTTTATCGCAACTAAAGTTGGGAGTATATCAGTGATATCAGTTCAAGCATATAATTGAACTTAAGATTTAGGCACCCTCATGGATGTGGGATTTATTGGCTTCTGCTCTGCTTTTGCAATCACCATAGTGTAGATTATTCCCAGGAATTGGAACATCAACTATAACCCTAAACTAAGTCACATAACTCTTGTTCCCTTCCTGTGTATTCCCAAACTAAATGATTGGGTTTATGACTTAATTTTTATTTATTTATTTATTTTTGCATGGGTAGGCACTGGGAAGCAAACCCAGGTCTCTGGCATGGCAGGGGAGAATTCTGCCTGCTGAGCCACTGTGGCCTGTCCATGACTTGGTTTTCATACAAAATCTGAGTCCAGTTCTTGTGGTCTCTGTTGCTCTGATTCATTTAGACCTATCTTCCACTCTGGACAGGACATTTATCCCATTTTCCCACCATACATGAACAGATCCTCTATCTAGCATACCTTACAGCCAATTATCTGGTTGTTAGGACTCTGTCCTCTCAAGCAGGCCTTCTATTATGAAATGATACCTTAATTGCCTGTTCTTGCTATGTCTCTCTTAACACTCACTAACCTGCCCATTTGTTCCTCTAGAATCCATTATCACTGTCATTACTCTTTAGGAGCACTAATAGGTATCATTTCAGAATCAACTGAAGAATTTTCATAAACTTAGCATTTATCCCCAATATCCTCATCAAGCAGGGCAGTGGGGGTAGTGTTTATTCTTTCTACTCCAGCTGATTATCACAGTCAAGGAGAGCCTGATAGATATTGCTCAGTCATGGCACTGGAGAAAAGGTTGAGAACTTTGCTTCTACCCCCTAACCTAGAAATCTATGTTGCCATAAAAGTGGCTCTTCATGCATAGTCTCAAGCTCCCACAGTCTAGAAGAATTTATGGAAAAGATTCTAATACCTATTAAAAACTACAGGAAGGAAAAGACTCCATTACCCCTACCATTCCCTTTGTAAGAATAATAAAAACAACTTAACATATTTTAGGTCAATGTGCCCACTGATTTTTCTTTAACATCTATTTTCCAAAAAGCTACTTTTCAAAACACAAGTGCATGGTGATTATGACACAATGAAAGAATCTGTGTCCTAAAAACAAAGTTTCTCTGTGTTATTTATTGAGGCAAGTGTCCCAGACCACAATTTTAGAACCCAGATTCTGAGAATTCTTAGTGACAAACAAGTTTGAGTAATGTCATCTTCATAATGTAGTTCCAAGTTGCAGTTATAACATATCAAATAGAATAACCCTTAACTTCCATCCACTCTAAAAAGAGTGAAAATTGTAGTGAAATATTGATAGTCATTTTTTTTACTATAAATCTGTTAGAATTACAGTGTACTAAGAAATGAGATAATATGTTTAAAGGATCTGACATTTCAGCTATTATTTATAACATTTTAAAGGCTATATAGTAATAGTAGAAAATAAAATTTGAATGCAATAAACAAATGGAAATATTTTGGACTTCCGGAGAAGATGGCAGCGTAGTAAGACGCGCGGATCTTAGTTCCTCCTCCAGAACAGCTACTAGGGGAGTAGAAACGATACAGAACAGCTACGAGAGCCACAACAGAGATCAAAAAGACAGCGTACCCCATCCTGGAATGGCTGACTGGCTGAGAGAAACCGCTCCGGTGAGATCGCTGAGGGGCACGGGGTTCCCCGGGTGGGGCGGTAAAAGCGGCCGGAGTCCATCCCTTCTTCCTTCCCGGGCCAGCTGGCAGAATTGGGCAGGTGGTCCCCTCAAGCCACGGCGGCTGGCACCCCAACCACGCGCGGCCCCTGGACCAACTGAGAGAACTGGATCGGAAATCCCCAGGCTGCAGAGAACGGTGATGGGGGGGGGTCCCTTCCAAACACATGACTCCCCGGTCCGGCTGGGAACAGTGCACTTTCCCGGGCCACAGTGGCTGGTGCCCTCCCGCCATGCTTGGCATCCCGGGCCGACTGGGAAATTCGGAAGGGCGCTCTCACAGGCTGCGGAGGCTGGCGACCCTGCCTGCGTTCAGACCCCCGGGCCGGCTGGCACACTTCCAAGCCGCTTCAGCTGGCAAACCCACCCCACAGTGAGAGTTTTCCAAAGTTAAAGGACCCACAGCACCTTTTACTGGTGGGACCCTCAGACAAACGTGTGGCACGAGCGCCACCTACTGGGCAGGATAAGAAAAACAGAACCTAGAGATTTCACAGAAATATCTTTCAACCTGTTTGGTCCAACACCCAGGTAAATCTGACTAAATGCCCAGATGCCAGCAGAAGATAATGGATCACGCTCAAAAAATTGAAAATATGGCCCAGTCAAAGGAACAAACCAATAGTTCAAATGAGATACAGGAGCTGAGACAACTAATGCTGAATATACGAACAGAAATGGAAAACCTCTTCAAAAACAAAATCGATAAATTGAAGGAGGACATGAAGAAGAAATGGGCTGAACATAAAGAAGAAATAGAAAAACTGAAAAAACAAATCACAGAACTTATGGAAGTGAAGGATAAAGTAGAAAAGATGGAAAAAACAATGGATACCTACAATGATAGATTTAAAGAGACAGAAGATAGAATTAGTGATCTGGAAGATGGAACATCTGAATTCCAAAAGGAAACAGAAACTATTGGGAAAAGAATGGAAAATTTTGAACAGGGTAGCAGGAAACTCAAGGACAATATGAACCGCACAAATATATGTGTTGTGGGTGTCCCAGAAGGAGAAGAGAAGGGAAAAGGTGGAGAAAAACTAATGGAAGAAATATTATCACTGAAAATTTCCCAACTCTTATGAAAGACCTAAAATTACAGATCCAAGAAGTGCAGCGCACCCCAAAGAGATTAGACCCAAATAGGCATTCTCCAAGACACTTACTAGTTAGAATGTCAGAGGTCAAAGAGAAAGAGAGGATCTTGAAAGCAGCAAGAAAAAAACAATCCATCACATACAAGGGAAACCCAATAAGACTATGTGTAGATTTCTCAGCAGAAACCATGGAAGCTAGAAGACAGTGGGATGATATATTTAAATTACTAAGAGAGAAAAACTGCCAACCAAGACTCCTATATTCAGCAAAATTGTCCTTCAAAAATGAGAGAGAAATTAAAACATTCTCAGACAAAAAGTCACTGAGAGAATTTGTGACCAAGAAACCAGCTCTGCAAGAAATACTAAAGGGAGCACTAGAGTCAGATACGAAAAGACAGAAGAGAGAGGTATGGAGAAGAGTGTAGAAAGAAGGAAAGTCAGATATGATATATATAATACAAAAGGCAAAACGGTAGAGGAAAATATTATCCAAACAGTAATAACACTAAATGTTAATGGACTGAATTCCCCAATCAAAAGACATAGACTGGCAGAATGGATTAAAAAACAGGATCCTTCCATATGCTGTCTACAGGAAACACATCTTAGACCCAAAGATAAACATAGGTTGAAAGTGAAAGGTTGGGAAAAGATATCTCATGCAAATAACCAGAAAAGAGCAGGAGTGGCTATATTAATGTCCAACAAATAAGACTTCAAATGTAAAACAGTTAAAAGAGACAAAGAAGGACACTATCTACTAATAAAAGGAACAATTAAACAAGAAGACATAACAATCATAAATATTTACGCACCAAACCAGAATGCCCCAAAATACGTGAGGAATACACTGCAAACACTGAAAAGGGAAATAGACACATATACCATAATAGTTGGAGATTTCAATTCACCACTCTCATCAATGGACAGAACATCTAGACAGAGGATCAATAAAGAAATAGACAATCTGAATATTACTATAAACGAGCTAGACTTAACAGACATTTATAGGACATTACATCCCACAACAGCAGGATACACCTTTTTCTCAAGTGCTCATGGATCATTCTCAAAGATAGACCATATGCTTGGTCACAAAGCAAGTCTTAACAAATTTAAAAAGATTGAAATCATGCACAACACTTTCTCGGATCATAAAGGAATGAAGTTGGAAATCAATAATAGGTGGAGTCCCAGAAAATTCACAGATAAATGGAGGCTCAACAACACACTCTTAAACAGTGAGTGGGTCAAAGAAGAAATTGCAAGAGAAATTAGTAAATACCTTGAGGCGAATGAAAATGAAAACACAACATATCAAAACTTATGGGATGCAGCAAAGGCAGTGCTAAGAGGGAAATTTATTGTCCTAAATGCCTATATCAGAAAAGAAGAAAAGGCAAAAACGCAGGAATTAACTGTCCACTTGGAAGAAGAACTGGAGAAAGAACAGCAAACTAATCCCAAAGCAAGCAAAAAGAAAGAAATAACAAAGATTAGAGCAGAAATAAATGAAATTGAAACCATGAAAACAATAGAGAAAATCAGTAAGACCAGAAGTTGGTTCTATGAGAAAATCAATAAGATTGATGGGCCCTTAGCAAGATTGACAAAAAGAAGAAGAGAGAGGATGCAAAGAAATAAGATCAGAAATGGAAGAGGAGACATAACTACTGACCTCACAGAAATAAAGGAGGTAATAACAGGATACTATGAACAACTTTATGCTAATAAATACAACAATTTAGATGAAATGGACAGGTTCCTGGAAAGACATGAGCAACCAACTTTGTCTCAAGAAGAAATAGATGACCTCAGCAAACCAATCACAAGTAAAAAAATTGAATTAGTCATTCAAAAGCTTCCTAAAAAGAAAAATCCAGGACCAGACGGCTTCACATGTGAATTCTATCAAACATTCCAGAAAGAATTAGTACCAACTCTCCTCAAACTCTTCAAAAAAAATTGAAGTGGAGGGAAAACTACCTAATTCATTCTATGAAGCCAACATCACCCTCATACCAAAACCAGGCAAAGATATTACAAAAAAAGAAAACTACCACCAACCTCTCTAATGAACATAGATGCAAAAATCCTCAATAAAATTCTAGCAAATTGTATCCAACAACACATTAAAAGAATTATACATCATGACCAAGTAGGATTCATCCCAGGTATGCAAGGATGGTTCAACATAAGAAAATCAATTAATGTAATACAACATATCAACAAATCAAAGCAGAAAAATCACATGATCATCTCAATTGATGCAGAGAAGGCATTTGACAAGATTCAACATCCTTTCCTGTTGAAAACACTTCAAAAGATAGGCATACAAGGGATCTTCCTTAAAATGATAGAGGGAATATATGAAAAACCCACAGCTAATATCATCCTCAATGGGGAAAAATTGAAAACTTTCCCCCTAAGATCAGGAACAAGAAAAGGATGTCCACTATCACCACTATTATTCAACATTGTGTTGGAGGCTCTAGCCAGAGCAACTAGACAAGAAAAAGAAACACAAGGCATCAAAATTGGAAAGGAAGAAGTAAAACTATCACTGTTTGCAGACGATATGATAGTATACATCGAAAACCCGGAAAAATCCACAACAAAACTACTACAGCTAATAAATGAGTACAACAAAGTAGCAGGTTACAAGATCAACATTCAAAAATCTGTAGCATTTCTATACACTAGCAATGAACAAGCTGAGGGAGAAATCAAGAAACGAATCCCATTTACAATTGCAACTAAAAGAATAAAATACCTAGGAATAAATTTAACTAAAGAGACAAAAAACCTATATAAAGAAAACTACAAAAAATTGTTAAAAGAAGTCACAGAAGACCTAAATAGATGGAAGGGCATACCGTGTTCATGGATTGGTAGACTAAATATAGTTAAGATGTCAATCCTACCTAAATTGATTTACAGATTCAATGCAATACCAATCAAAATCCCAATAACTTATTTTTCAAGAAATAGAAAAACCAATAAGCAAATTTATCTGGAAGGGCAGGGTGCCCCGAATTGCTAAAAACATCTTGAGGAAAAAAACAAAGCTGGAGGTCTCGCGCTGCCTGACTTTAAGGCATATTATGAAGCCACAGTGGTCAAAACAGCATGGTATTGGCATAAAGATAGATATATCGACCAATGGAATCGAATAGAGTGCTCAGATATAGACCCTCTCATCTATGGACATTTGATCTTTGATAAGGCAGTCAAGCCAACTCACCTGGAACAGAACAGTCTCTTCAATAAATGGTGCCTAGAGAACTGGATATCCATATGCAAAAGAATGAAAGAAGACCCATATCTCACACCCTATACAAAAGTTAACTCAAAATGGATCAAAGATCTAAACATTAGGTCTAAGACCATAAATCAGTTAGAGGAAAATGTAGGGAGATATCTTATGAAACTTACAATTGGAGGTGGTTTTATGGACCTTAAACCTAAAGCAAGAGCACTGAAGAAGGAAATAAATAAATGGGAGCTTCTCAAAATTAAACACTTTTGTGCATCAAAGAACTTTATCAAGAAAGTAGAAAGACAGCCTACACAATGGGAGACAATATTTTGAACTGACATATAAGATAAATATCTAGTATCCAGAATTTATAAAGAGATTGTTCAACTCAACAACAAAAAGACAGCCAACCCAATTACAAAATGGGAAAAAGACTTGAACAGACACCTATCAGAAGAGGAAATACAAATGGGCAAAAGGCACATGAAGAGATGCTCAATGTCCCTGGCCATTAGAGAAATGCAAATCAAAACCACAATGAGATATCATCTCACACCCACCAGAATGGCCATTATCAACAAAACAGAAAATGACAAGTCCTGGAGAGAATGCGGAAAAAGAGGCACACTTATCCACTGTTGGTGGGAATGTCAAATGGTGCAACCACTGCGAAGGCAGTTGGGCAGTTCCTCAAAAAGCTGAATATAGAATTGCCATATGACGCAGCAATACCATTGCTGGGTATCTACTCAAAGGTCTTAAGGGCAAAGACACAAACGGACATTTGCACACCAATGTTTATAGCAACGTTATTTACAATTACAAAGAGATGGAAACAGCCAAAATGTCCATCAATAGACGAGTGGCTAAACAAACTGTGGTATATACATACGATGGAATATTATGCAGCTTTAAGACAGGAGAAACTTATGAAGCATATAATAACATGGATGGACCTAGAGAACATTATGCTGAGTGAGTCTAGCCCAAAACTAAAGGACAAATACTATATGGTCCCACTGATGTGAACTGACATTCGAGAATAAACTTGGAATATGTCATTGGTAACAGAGTCCAGCAGGAGTTAGAAACAGGGTAAGATAATGGGTAATTGGAGCTGAAGGGATACAGACTGTGCAGCAGGACTAGATACAAAAACTCAAAAATGGACAGCACAATAATACCTAATTGTAAAGTAATCATGTTAAAACACTGAATGAAGCTACATGTGAGCTATAGGTTTTTTTTTCTTTTTTTTTACTGTTATTATTACTTTTATTTTTTTCTCTATATTAACATTCTATATCTTTTTCTGTTGTGTTGCTAGTTCTTCTAAACCGATGCAAATGTACTAAGAAACGATGATCATGCATCTATGTGATGATGTTGAGAATCACTGATTGCACATGTAGAATGGTATGATTTCTAAATGTTGGGTTAATTTCTTTTTTCCGTTAATTAATAAAAAAAAACAAACCAAAAAAAAAAGGAAATATTTTAATGCCTGAAAATATAGGGAAACATTCTTACCTGTTTTATTCCACAGAAATCAACAATATTGCTGATCAGCTCTGACATTGACTGAACTTCATGAGATTTTTTGATATTCATAAATTCATCTGGATTCACATTTTCTCCTGACCAAAATTTAAACAAAGTTACAATACTGCTATTAAAGATCAAAATCTAATTTGAAGACTCAGTTGATGAATGTAATTGCACTTTGTGTAATTAAATATGAAAATAGCAGAGATTCTGTGGTGACACCTGGATGATAGATCTATTAGTTTAGCTGCTTTGAATCAAATCTGAATTCATAAAATAACAAATACTACCCACAGTACAATGGCATTATCAAAATGTTCCTTGATGCAAAAAGAAAAACAATTAAGCACAAAGGAAAAGATTGATAAACTGAATTATTAAATAAATTATCTTTTTTAGAAGACACTGTTAAGAAAGTGAAAAGGCAAGTCACAAAATGAAAGAAAATATTTACAATGAACACATACACACACATATAGGACTTGTATACAGGAATAAAAGAAAACAAAACAAAAATAAACTCCTATAAATCAATAAGAAAAAGACCACCTAATAGGAAAATGGACAAGAGGCTGAATAGGCTTCAGTAACTGTGCCCTTCAGCCCTTACCCATGTATGAATAATTTAGATTTAAATTAAGTTAAATCAACTAAAATAAAACATTAAGTTCCTACACTGCCCAGACAAATCTGTAGTACTTAGCAGCCACGCAACAAGTTTTCACTGTACTGGACAGCATAGCTATAGAACATTTTAGCATTGCAGAACACTCCCTAGGACAGAACAGTATATGCTATATACTACAGAGAATATTGGAATGGCCGAAAAGCACATAAGGTACTCAATATTTTTAGCCATTAGCAGTTCACAAATTAAAAATCAGATGAGATATTAAATATGCACCAGAATGGCTAAAATGAAAGACTGACTATACAAAGTGTTGATGAAGATGTGGAACAAGGGGAAGTTTTAAACACTGCCAAGTGGGAGGATAAACCAATACATCCTCATTAACATTTTTTCCAGTATCTCCTAAGCCCATACATATGCAGACTCTATGACTCCCAGCAATTCCACTACTAGGAACATAACAACAAAATATATGCATAGGTAAACTGAGACATTTACAAGAATGTTCATAGTGGCACTATTCCTAATAGCCCAAACCTAAAAGCTCAAATATTTATCAATGGAAGAAGGGAAAATTTGTGATATGTTCTTAGAATGGAATACCATAGCAATTAGAAAAAACAAACTTTTGCTAACTGTGGTATCAGGGATGAATCTGTAAAGCAAACAAGGCAAAAAAGAATATGTACTATAAAAATTTGAAAACAGGAAAAACTTCTCAGTGTCAACAATAATGCCAATAATGATTATTCTATTTAGTATGGGAGTAGTGATGGGGAGGAGGTAAGAGGGGAGGTTTCTGGTATGCTAGTAATGCTCTATTTCTTGATCTGAGGGGGGTGGTTTCATGGGTGTTTTGATTTTGAGATAACATGTTATGAAGATTCATGTAAAATATTTCAAAAGAAAATATTTTCCACATTAATTTAAATACTAATGTCCCAAATATATTTCTTGAACACGGGCAATGAATTAAATTTCAAATGAGGAAACAGAATTATATAACCAGCCTGCTGTGAGCTGTGCTATGCATTATAGGACTTGCAACATCAATGGCCTATACCCACTAGATACCTTCCAAGTTGTGACAAAAATATCTCCTGAAATTGGCAAATGTCCTCTGAGGGGAAAATAACCTCCAGCTGAAAACAAACATATAGCATCTGGCATGATAAAAACATTATTTATACATTTATACTCAAGAACTTTGATTAGACTCCTTTTCAACCATCATTACCTGTTACATAAAGAGGTAAGATAAATTTCATTTCATTCCTGAGTAGGCATCATTATGGCAATTACTTGTTAAAACTGTTTTTACATTTGTATTACAGAATGTGTCACATATAGGGTAATTCTTCTCTATGGTACATTAATACTAAATTCAAAAATCCATGCCTTTACACATCTCTTGCCCTTTTTAGATATCAACTGGGGGCTTCTTTACTGAAAATAAAACTTAAAACTAAAAGTAGTGAGATAATAAGCATTAGAGACAAAAGACAAACAGTCATGTCACAGTCAACTATTTTATACTAATATATAATACTTTCATATGTATATATTCATTCCTAAGTCACCCATTAGAATGCTTTATTTGTCCTAATAAAATAAATATTTAAAGGTAAAAATATGCATTTTCAAAGGAAATACATGAATCTGTATGCCTAAGAAAATTTTGACTAAAACTACTAAATTTTTTGAGTAAGAAAATATGCTTTCCCTTATACTAAAACCCATATAATTTATGTAATGGTTAAAAGAAAACAGAGCATATAAATTTGTCTGTTTAGATACTTACTTCTAAAGTTAAGTATTTAAGTGATATTTCTACCTTTGTCTGAAAATATCTTCAGTTCACCTTCACACATGAATGATGATATAGCTGGGTATGGTGTTCTACACTGATTATTATTCTCAGCACTAAAAGATCTTTATCATTGCCTTACAGTATTTACTGTAGCTG
This sequence comes from Tamandua tetradactyla, assembly GCF_023851605.1. NCBI lineage: Eukaryota > Metazoa > Chordata > Mammalia > Pilosa > Myrmecophagidae > Tamandua > Tamandua tetradactyla. The sequence goes on from NW_027518243.1 coordinate 178,661, forward strand.
ATGAAAGGTCTACTGTCCATTTGTATTCCTTTCAGGTAAGCTATCTTTTATTACTCTGGTTGTTTTTAAAATTATCTCTTTTGAATTCTCCATTTCAGTACAATTTTGGATTTATTCAATTTGTTTTATATAGGACTTTCTTTAACCCATGGATTTTTTAAAAAAATTCTTAGCCTTTACATTTTCAAAATATTTAGTCTCCTCCATGTGCCTTTTCAGATATTTGCTAGACCTTCTCAATATTTTCTGTGTGTGCTGGTTTCCTATTGCTGATGTAACAACTTCTCACATGTTTAGTGGATTAAACAACACAAATGTATTATGTTATAATTCTGGAATTCAGCAATCCAAAATGGGTTCATGGGGCTAAGATCAAGGTTTCAAAAGGGTTACATTCCTCTCTGGAGGTTTTAGGGGAGAATCTATCTTTTTGCCTTTTCCAGCTTCTAAAGACTGTTGTATTTCTTGATTATGGATCTCTTCCATATTTAGAGGCAGCAATGGTCAGTCAAATCTTCTTATATCACATCATAGTGATTGATTCTTCTGCCCACCTCTTTCATCTTTTCAGGATCCTTGTTATTCTGCTGGGCCCACCCACTGGAAAAATCCAAGGATAATCTTCCTATTTTAAGGTCAGTTGATAAGCAACCATAATTCCACATGAAACCTCAATTCTCCCTTGGTATGTAACATAATATATTCACAGGTTCCAGGGATTAGGATGTAGACATCTTTGGGGAACTATTATTTAGCCTATGCAGAGCATGTTTCTTCCCCTCTACCACCTCCTAATAGCTGTTTATTACAAAGTACTAGGATAAATCAAAGAGGTAATATGCAAAGATGATATTATAAACTATGCTTAGATGAGAAGCAGAAGTAATGGACAAGACAGACTGGAGCTCTGAATGGATGACTTTTTTCTATGAGTGAGTTGAAGGAGGGAAGGGAATTTGGGAAGATACATAGAAAATACAAGACTGGATGGGAATGAAGACTGACTTGCTGTCTAAGGCCTTAGCTTCACCACCAAAGAGAATATTTTCCTTATCAGATAAAATTCTTATACAGAACTTGCCTGACTCATGTCACCTGGGCAACTCCTGGTACATTCCTCCTGTTCCAAACTTTGAAAGAAGACCTCAGGACAAGCATAGGCCATGGAAGAGGACTGGGACTGATGGCTTCTGGTGAGAAATGGAAGCCAGGGTTGAGGTATTTTTAGCATAAGGCTGGGATGGTGATGGGAAAACAGGGATGGGGGATTTGCAGCACAGGGCTGGGATGGTTGTTATGGCATAACAGTCTTCTCTGCATTTAAGAACTTCAGGGGCCAGGCTTAACACAAGGTGACAATAGTAGAATACCAGGTTTCAAGAAGATCTTTCCAAATAGAAACTGTAGTCATTCAGGATCCTGTATATGGCATCCAGAAGTTTCCTGATGACATACTGATGGCACTTTATGACATGGTCTCCATCACAGAGGTTTGGCTTCCAAAATGGCACAGTGAAATTCTGTTGGCAGATACTAGCATAGCAAGTCAGTATGCTGACATACAAGAGGATGGGGAATGTACCCTCTCAAAACTCACCTATCACTAGCATGCACCCCTACTTAACTAATCAATACTCTCTCTTGTACTGTGAATACCTCATAGTTCATCCCAACCCACCACCCAAGAATAGTGGTCTTGCTGTTTATTCCTGCAGGAATACAATACCCTTGACCACTCTGATGCCCATAATGCCATCTCTAGACTTTACATATTGGGAGAAGGGGCATCTTTATTTGCCTCATGGTAAAATATCTTATGGATACTTTGAAAAGAAGTTCAGTCAATTATTGCCAGTCAACAGCAGCTGGGGAAAGTGTTGGTTTCTTCAGTGTTTTGGGTGCCAATGGACTACAGCCCCCTTTGCAATACTGCCAATGAAATAATTTGCAGCCACAAGGCCCTTGAAAAGAGCTATGATTAATCAAATAGCCCCTTCTCTTTTAATCCATGTCCTTATGAAATAATATTACTTAAACTTATTAGAGAAATAGAAGAGATAAAAGAAGAAATGCAAATGATAAGGAACAGTCCTCAAAGAGGAAAAGGTACCTTTAAAATGGAAAATGTTAGTGGACACACCTTTACCATACGAACAAACTTAGCATCACCAAAACAACTTCTGAAATAATGAACCGAAAAGGAAACAATATCACTTAAGCAGAATTTCTATAAAAGTGTACACCTAGTGGTGCAAGTGTAGTTCAGTGGTAGAATTCTTGTTGGCCATGTGGGAGACCCAGGTTCAATTTGCAGCCCACTCACTTCCCAAATCAAACAAACAAGCAAGGAAACAAACAAAAACCCACAAACAACCAAAAATTTTAAAAATGGTGTTGCAATAAGGGGAAAAAGAATGAAATGTGACCTTCTCCATACAGCAAAAAAAAAAAAGTACACCTGTATCTAAACATGGGAATATAATAGGACAAATCTGGCCTATATACATCAAAAGTATCTGTGTTAGGAAAAACAAAGAAAGGCTGAGGAACTGTTCCAAATTAACAGAATTAATGTCATTTGTGAGCTTAGTTTGAACATATACAATACAGTCATATACTAGCACATATACTAGCATGGTCATGATATCTGTAAATTCTTTTCAAAGGATTCAGAAAAGAAAAGTGTATGCATGTGTGTAAGGAACAAAAACAACAAATGTGACAAAATGTCAACAATTGGTGAAATGTACACAGGGTTCATCATAATATTCTTGCAACTTTTTTATAGATTTGGAACTTTCCAAAATAAAAAGATAGGAAAACAATGATAATCAATTGAAATACTGGATATAAAAGAGCTCTATGAATGATAGAACATAATACCAAAGAGGAGCTGAGATTAGTTACTATTAATATTAAAGGTGATTCTTCATCACAGCCCTGACTAGTAACCTCTTTCACATAAGCCTTCTAATCTCTGACTTTTAAATGGAATGTTTAGTCTATTTATATTTAATTTAATACTGATATGGGAGCAAAAATGAATGTAAGGATTTTGAAATTTACAGTAGCCCACTGCAATCTTTATTCAGGGGCAGGAATTTTCTGAGAAAGAGTTGCCACAAGCTAATGTAAGAACAAATGTGGAGATCCATAACTAAATTGTTCTGCTTAATACAGTGCATAAGACTACCTATTTATTTAGGCACAAGTTGATCTATCAGGGTTCATGATATAAGATCTAACAATTAATTAAAAATATGTTGGGGAGATATACATAGATGGATAATATATTGCTTCTAAGTCCCCCCCCAAAAAACCTCACCATATACACATACACATAAAAGCACATACCAGTTCTCTTTTTTTTATTTCCTTGAAGGGCTATAAGTAATTGTTCAGAAGGAGTGCATATTCCCAAGCTTTGTACAGAATAATATTTTGCAGCCAGAGCAAAGTCTTTCACACTCACCAGCTTCTTAGAAGTCTCACAAAATATTTTGGGAAAATTAGTAATATCTGAAAAAATCAGGATAGAAAGAAAAATGTTAGCAATAATTAAACAATAGCTATTTTGTAAGAGTTTGAAAAACAAATAAAAAACATTAGACTTCAAAACAAAATATATTATTTTCATTTTGGTTTGCCCTTTAGCAATATCTATCCAGTGATTCCATTTTTATTTGTCATTTAGATGATCAGCAATTTACAGAACCCTGTTTTCTTTAAATATTGTATTCAATTAAATTTTCAACTCTAAATATAAAATTTAGCCTTTCTTTTTGTTGTTCCAAGAGTCAAAAAACAACAATAATAACTTACTAAATAGTAATGTGGCCATTAAATTTATGAATCATCCTGGCTTACCTACAACTGTAAATTTATTGTAAAACAGATCCTGCCTCATTTGGACCAGGTAAATTATTGTGTGTTGAGGTGCATTCAATGCACTGTCAAAATGAGTTCTAAAACTAACAAGTTTATAAAAAGATGAAAAAGCTCATTTTCTTCCAATGGTCAATTTTAAACTAGGTATTTGTGGTAGTTAGATTCTAGGGTCAACTTGGCTAGGTAAAAGTGCCTAGTTCTATTGCTGTGGACATGAGCCAATGGCATGTGAACCTCATCTGTTGTTGATTACATCTGCAGTTGGCTAGGAGGCATGCCTGCTGCAATGAATGTTATCTGATTTAATTCGCTGGTGCTTAAATGAGAGACTCAACATAGCACAGCCCAAGCAGCTCAGCATACCTCATCTCAGCATACCTCATCTCAGCACTCACAGCTCAGCCCAGGCCTTTGGAGATGGATAAAGGAAAGATGCACCCCGGGGAAAGATGTTGGAACCCAGAGGTCTGGAGAGAAGGCCAGCAGAGATCGTCCTGTGCCTTTCCAAGTAAGAAAGAACCTCAGTTAAAAGTTAAGCTGCCTTGACTTCCGGAGAAGATGGCGTCTTAGTAAGATGCGCGGGTCTTAGTTCCTCCTCCAGAAAAGCAACTAAAGAAACAGAAACAATATGAAACAGCTCCCGGAGCCATGACAGAGACAAAAAAGACAGCGTACCCCATTCTGGAACGGCTGAATGGGCAGGGAGAATCCGCTGCGGTGAGATACCCGAGGGGCACACGTTTTCCCGGCCGGGGTGGCTGGCGACTGGGGTCCCCTCCACGCACGTGGCTCCCCGGTCTGACTGGGAACGTTGGATAGCGGGGCCCTCCCACCACGCTTGGTGTCTCGGGTCAGCTGGGCAATTTGGACCGGCACTCCCCCAAGCCACGGCGGCCGGCGACCCCCCTCCACGCGCGGTTTCCCAGGCCGACTGCGAGATTCAGATTGGCAAGTTAAAGGAGCCACAGCATCTTTTACTAGTGGGTCCCGCAGACAGATGAGCGCCACGAGCGCCACCTACTGGGCAGGAAAAGAAAAACAGAGCCCAGAGATTTCACAGAAAAACCTTTCAACCAGCCAGGTCCCACACCCAGGGAAATCTGATCAAATGCCTAGACACCAGCAGAAAATAATGGATGACGCTCGGAAAATTGAAGATATGGCCCAGTCAAAGGAACAAACCAATAGTTCAAATGAGATACAGGAGCTGAGACAACTAATGCTGAATATACGAACAGAAATGGAAAAACTCTTCAAAAACCAAATCAATAAATTGAGGGAGGACATGAAGAAGACATGGGCTGAACAAAAAGAAGAAACAGAAAATCTGAAAAAACAAATCACAGAACTTATGGGAGTGAAGGACAAAGAAGAAAAAATGGAAAAAACAATGGATACCTACAATGGTAGATCTAAAGAGACAGAAGCTACAATTAGTGAACTGGAGGATGGAACATCTGAATTCCAAAAAGAAACAGAAACTATAGGGAAAAGAATGGAAAAACTTGAGCAGGGGATCAGGGAACTGAAAGACAATATGGAGTGCACAAATATACGTTTTGTGGATGTCCCAGAAGGAGAAGAGAAGGGAAAAGGAGGAGAAAAACTAATGGAAGAAATTATCACTGAAAATTTCCCAACTCTTATGAAAGACCTAAATTTACAGATCCAAGAAGTGCAGCGCAGGGAGTCCAAGTACAGCAGCCCCAATGCTTGGAGAGAGGGGAACCAAGAAAAAATTAGTCTCCACATTGTCCCCTAAGTGGCATTCAGAGGAGTCAATCCACTGCACAGGCCTTTGGAAAGGGTGAGACTGACACTTTCTAAAACCCCGAATACAAATGACTCTCAGATTTTAAAATCTGGTGGATTTTGCCCTTCAGGTTTTTTGATACACTTGGCACTGGTAACCCATGGGTTCCTTCCAATTTCTCCCTATGGAAATGTGTATATGCATCCTATGACTCTTCCTTCTTTGTATGTTGGCAGCAAAGAACTTGCCCTGAATTTTACAAGCTCATAGCCAGAGGAGAGTTTTGTCTTAGGACAGACCATGCCTGCAGCTGACTTTGATGAGATTATGTACTGTTTCTTACTTTGTATTGTATTTGTACTGTTACTGAAATGCTTTAAGCCTTTCTGATATTATGATAGAATGATTATTTTTATTCCTTTTTTTCTTTTTTTGCCTGGGTAGGCACTGGGAATCACTGTGGCCCATCCAGAATGATTGTTTCTTGCATATGGAAAAACTATGTCTTTTTAGGGTCCAGAGGATGGAATATGCCAATTTGAAAGAATTATATACCCTAAAAAAGTCATGTTTTAATCCTGATCCATTTTATGAAAGCCGCAGCTTCCTTTAATCCCTATTGAGTACTGTAGGTTGGTAACTTGATTAGATTTTGTGCACAGAGATGTGATGCACTCAATTGTTGATATTAACTTTTGATTAAAGGGAAATGTGACTCAACCCATTCCAGGTGTATCTTGATTATTTTCCTGGACTCCTTTAAAAGACGAAACATTTTGGAGAGAATTATGAGAGAAGGACAAGAACTACAGAGCCCATGAAGCCACAGAACTTTGGAGATGAAGAAGAAAAATGCCCCTGGGAAGCATCATGAACAAGAAACTAGGAAGAGATAGCTGGAAGACCTTGCTATGTGCCTTTCCAGCTGAGAGGGAAACACTGAACTTCATCAGCCTTTCTTGAGTGAAAGTAAACTTTTATTGATACCTTAAGATTTGCTTTAATTGGGACATTTTCATGTCCTCAGAACTGTAAAATTGCAACTTAAGGACTTCCTCATTTTGAAAGCCATTCTATTTCTGGTATATTGCATTCTGGAAGCTAGCATATTAGAGCAGACACCTTCTTCCTTTATATATATTAGTAAAGTATTATGATTGAATAATCTGTTTCAGTCAAAATGTGCATCTTGTGAGCCCCTCTTCTCATTCAGAAGAGTCTCTTTCTCTGATCTAATAAGCAAAATGTGTTGATTTCATAGTTTATCTCTTAGAGGACAACTTAATTTCTCTCCTATTCAAGTCCTTGGATGATCCTCCTTGGAGGTGCCATGAACTAACAGTGTCTTTCCTTCCTAGAAAAAGTCCAAACAGTAAAGAACATTCCTTGGTTGAGCAGTCTCATAAATCCGCTCTGATCTAGGGAGAGAGCATCAGGAATCAAGAGAATTGGGCACTAATTAATTTTGATCCCTCTTCACTTGGTGAGTTTCTAAAAAATTATTGTATACTCCAGAAAAGCCATGTTCTCTAATCCTAATTCAATGTTGCTGGATGGAAACTTTCTATCACGTAATTGTTTGTTCATCACCATGATCATTTTTAGAACATTTGTATCACTCCAGAAAAAGAAAGAGAAAACAAATAATGTCACACATCCCATACCCCTTACCCATCCCTTTCACTGGCTACTATTATTTTCAATTACTCAATTTAATCCATCCCTTATCTCACCTGTTATTTATAGATTTCATTAATTATTTTTCTATGTATTTTTTACTCATTTGTCCATACCCAGGAATAAAGAAGCATCAAACACAAGATTTTCACAATAATACAGTTGCATTGTAAAAGTTTTATTGTTATACAATTGTCTTCAAGAATCAAGGCTACTGGAACTCAGCTAAACTGTTGCAGGTACTTACCACAGTGAGTCCAATATACCATAAACTAGAAAGGGATATCCCCATAATGCAAAAGAATAGCCTCCAGGATAAACTTGCAGCTCTGAAATCTTTCAGCCACTGAAATTTAATTTGTCCCTTTTTGGTCTAGAAGGCTTTCTCAATCCCATTATGCCATGTCTTGGATTATCAAGGATTTATGTCCCACACTGCCAGGGAGATTTACACCCTTGGGAGTCTCCCACCTAGGGGAGAGGGCAGTGATTTCACCTGCCAAGTTAGGTTAGAGAGCAAGGCCAGATCTGAGCAATAGAAAAGGTTCTCTGGGAGTGACTCTTAGGCATAATTTTAAGTATGCTAACCTATCTTTCATAGAAATATGCTTCATATGGTCGAACCATAAGCTCTAGGGATTGGTCAATTGATTTTGCTGCCACCACTGCTTGTGAGAATATCAGAAATTCTCCAAATGGCAAAGCTGAATATTTCCTTCTTTTTCCCCAGCCCCCCAAGGGGACTTTGCAAATAATTCTTTGTTCACTGCACAAATTAATCTGGGATATATCCTGACATCACACTAGCATGGACAGAGCAAAAATATCCTATGCCCTTTTCAAGATTCCATGTACTTATGCTGTTCAACTACACTGACAATGCACATTAAGTTAGGTAATGTTCTATTGATGGGATGTTTTTGTTTCCATGCAGATGTGAAAATCCAGTTATGGGTGGTATCTTTTGATTAGGTGGTTTCAATGGAATTCTGTTTCCAAGATGAGGTCACTAAATTGAGCCCTTTAAGAGGCAACAATTTGGTAAAAGCTTCAGTGCCAACAGAGCCCACACACCCAGTGACCATTGGAAATACAGCAGGAAAACATCCCAGGGGAATCTTTATGGAATTAGAAGCCAGAAAAGAAGTACAGCAGATGTAAAAATGTGCCTTCCCAGCTGAGAGAGGGGTCCAGAAGCTTAAGACTCCAACAGAGGCCAAACAGATTCCCAGCTAACAGATTGTTTCAGATATCAGTCTTTCTTGAGTGTAGATAACCTCTTGTTGGGGTTTTAATTTGGACATTTTCATGGCTTTAGGACAGTAAACTTACAACTTAATAAGTCTGCTTTTTTCAACTGTCTTATTGTAGTATAACATATACACAAAGAAAATAAATAAAAAAAGTAGTTTTCAAAGTACTCTTCAACAAGTAGTTACAAGACAGATCCCAAAGTTTGCTATCGGCTACCATATGATCCTCTCAGATTGTTTTCCCTTCTAGCTGTTCCAGAATATAGGAGGCTCGAAGGCTTAAATTTTTTTTTATCATCATGATCGATTTTTCCCCTTCTTTTTTTGTGAGAAATAACATATATACAAAAAATCAATAAATTTCAAAGAACTGCACCACAATTAATTGTAGAATATATTTCAGAGTTTGACATGGGTTGCAATTTGACACTTTTAGGTTTTTACTGCTAGCTGCCCTAAGATACTGGGGACTAAAAGAGATATCAATTTAATGATTCAGTATTCATATTAATTTGTTAAATCTTTTCTTCACTGTATAACTCCATAATTACCTTTGATCTTTCCATTCCTCTCTCTAGGAGTATTTGGGCTATGGCCATTCTAAACTTTTCATATTGGAAGGGTCTCTCACTAATATGGGGTAGAAAGATGGAACTATCTGATGTTATGGAGAGGCTGGGATCTCCAGGTTTCAGGACTTACCTGGGCCAGGGATCCATCTGGAGGTTGTAGGTTTCTGGAAAGTTACTCTAGTGCATGGAACCCTTGTGGAATCTTACATATTGCCCTAGATATTGTTTAGGATTGGCTGGAATGGTCCTACTTGGGGTTTGGCAGGGTTATAATAGGTGGCAAGATCAAACTGAAGCTTGCATAAGAGCAATGTCTAGAGTAGCCTTTAACTCTATTTGAACTCTCTCTGCCACTGATACTTTGTTAGTTACAATCTTTTACCCATTTTGGTCAAGATGGAATTGTTGATCCCCTGGTGCCACGGCCAGATTTATCCTGGGATTCATTTCCCACGTTTCAAGGGAGAATTACACCCCTGGATGACATGTCCCTTATGGGGGGAGGGCAATGATTTCACTTGCAGAGTTGGGCTTAGAGAGAGGGAGGCCACATCTGAGCAACAATAGAGGTCCTCCAGAAGTAACACTTATGCAAGCCTATAGGGAGTCTAAGCTTCTCTGCTACCTTTATAAGTTCACAAAGTAAGCCTCAGGATACAGGCTATGACCTATTAATTTTGATGTGCCTAAAGTTTGACACAGTATTAGGGAATTCCCTCATGGTATATTTTAGTAGTTCCATTTTTCAATTCCATCCTTCAAGGGATTTTGTCAATACTTTTTTGATTATCTGCTTAATATAGTCTAGGATGTATCCAGGCATTACAATAATCTATATAGAATTGAAATACCCCTTTCTTATTTTGTTCTTCCTGTGTTTCAGTTGTTCAAATGAGCTATACAGATAGGTTGGGTTAGATTATGTGGTACCAAAAATTTCAGTTCCAGACCAAATAACTCTTTCTTCCTTTGTTCTCAAAGAGTATGTGTGGTTATAAAATATAGACACTGTCTTCCAAATATTAAGTTATACATACATAACAGCCACTCGAAATCCAGAAATAATAACCACCAGTCCAGATTGAATGTGTCTGCCCTAAAAACTCAAAATCTAGGTTTTTTCTTATAAGCATTTTCTAAAGGTGACCAGACCATTTTTGTTATTTTGCTCTTGGTTTATTTTGCCTCACCAAATGTCCCACATGTTCATTCACATTGTTGCATAGCTCACTATTTTGTTCTTTTTTGTAGCAGTACAACCTTCATTCATAAGTATACACCATAGTTTGCAATTTACTTCTCAGTCAGTACATCTTTCAGCCACGTGCTTTCATCAAGCATCATGTATAGTGTCCAAACATGTATACAGTCCATAAATATTCTCAACTTTAGATAATTTCACTGCTCCCAAGAGAAAGAAAACCAAAAGCACACTTTTGCCAAATAGGAAATTTAAGCCTCCTCTTAACACTTGTCCCTCCTCCATTATTTACCTCTGCTGTTGCTGTGGGAGTGCTGATATTTTCCTTTGGAACATAGCCCATAGCATACAATAGCAGTTTTCCCCCTGTGCCCTGGACTTAAACACTCTTTGAACATATATTTGAAGTGTTTCTTGCAAGAACTAATTCATATTTCTAGGGTTAACCAGTGGGACACATAGTTCTATACAACCGTTTTCAATTTTGTTCATCTTTTATATGGTAATGTTACTTATAAACCCACTAGAGAACCACCTTCACTTCTTTCTATTCCCTTACATTGGACTTCAACCTCATTAGCTAACCATTCACTCATCTTTAACTTCTATGTATCTTTACATCCCCTATGTTTTGTATTATAATCCTCTAATTACACCTATATGCTGGTCATAAAAGTGGAATCATAGAGTACCTATCCTTTATGTCTGGTTTTTTACACTCAGCATTATGTCCTCAAGGCTCATCCATCTTGTCATGTGCTTCTGGAACTTATTCATCTTACTGCTGCATAATGTTCCATCATATGTATATACCGGACTTTGTTGATCCATGTGTCTTTTTTTAATTTTTAAATTTTATTTTTTTTAAATACCAAAAAACACCAAACAAATGCAAGCATTCTTATTTTGATCATTCCTTTCTACCTATATAATCAGTAATTCACAAAATCATCACATAGTTGCCTATTCGTCATCATGATCATTTCTTGGAACATTTGCATCTATTCAGAAAAAGAAATAAAACAAAAATAGAAAAAATATATAGATACCATATCGCTTTCCCCTCACTTTAATTGATCACTAGCATTTCAAACTAAATTTATTTTAACATTTGTTCCCCCTATTATTTATTTTTATTCAATATGCTCTACTCATCTGTTGACAAGGTAGATAAAAGGAGCATTAGACACAAGGTTTTCAGAATCACACAGTCATGATCCATGTGTCTTTTGAAGGGCATTTCCATCTTTTGGTGATAATGAATAATCCTGCTATGGATATCAGTGTGCAAATGTCTGTTTGTGTCATTGCTTTCAGCTCTCCTGGGTATATACCAAATAGTGCTATTGCTGGGTAATAGGGCAACTCGATATTTAGTTTCCTAAGGAACCACCAAACAGCCTTCCATAGTGTCTGCACCATTATACATTCCCAACAGCAGCGCATAAGTGCCCCAGTTTCTCCACATCCCCTACAACATTTATAGTTTCCTGTTTGTTTAATAGCAACCATCCTTATAGGCATGAGGTGGTATTTCATTGTAGTCTTGATCTGCATTTCCTTTATAGCCAATGAAAATGAACATCTCTGCATGTGCTTTTTGAGACATCAATATTTGCTCTTCAGAATAATGCTGATTCATTTCTTTAGTCCATTTTATAATTGGGTTGTTTATTCTTTTAATGTTGATTTGTATAATTTCTTTGTATATATAGGAAGTCAAACCTTTGTTCCAATATGTGATTTCCAAATATTTTCTTATATTGAGTTGGCTTCATCATCACCTTTTTGACAAAGTCCTTGGAGGTGCAGAAGCATTTGATTTTGAGGAGTTCTCAAAAAAGCATTTATCTGCTTTTTCTTTTGTTGTTTGTGCTTTGGATGTAAAGTGTAGGAAGCTACCTCCTATCACTAGGTCTTTAAGATATTTTGCTATATTTTCCTCTGGAAGCTTTATGGTGGTAGTTCTTATATTTAGATGTTTGATCTACTTTAAGTTAATTTTTATTTAAGTTGTAAGATAAGGGTTTTCTTTCATTGTTTTGGCTATTGATATCCAGTTATTTGATGCCCAATTATTTAAAAGACTTTTGTCCCAGTTCAGTGGATTTGGGGGCCTTGTCATAAGTCAGTTGATCATAAGTTTGGTAGTCTGCTTCTGCACTTTCAATTTGATTTCATTGGTCAATACTTCTATCTTTGTGCCAGTAGTATGCTGTTTTGAAACTGTGGCTTTATAATAGGTTTTAAACTCAGGGAGTATTAATTCTTCCACTTTTTTCCTGCTTTTTAAAGATACTTTTTAGCTATTTTGAGTCTCTTTTCCTTCCAGGTGAATTTCATACTTAGCTTTTCCAAGATTTCAAAGTAGGTTGTTGGAATTTTGGTTTGTACTGGGTTGAAGATATAGATTAATTTGGATAGACTTGAAATCTTAACTATATTTAAGCCTTCCTATCCATGAGCAGGGAATGTCTTTCTACCTATTTAGATCTCCTTTGATTTCTTTTGGCAGTGTTATGTAGTTTTCTATGTAAATTCCTTTATGTTCCGAGTTAAGCTCATTCCTAAGTACTTGATTCTTTTAGTTGCTATTTTGAGTAGATTTTTTCCTTGTCTGACTCTTCAGCTAGGTCATTGCTTGTGTATAGAAACGTTACTGATTTTTGCACATTAATTTTAAATCCTGCCATCTTGTAAAATTTGATTATTAGCTCAAGTAACTTTGCTGTAGATTTCTCAGGCTCTTCCAAGTACAGTGTCATATCATCTGCAAATAATGACAGTTTTACTTCTTTCTTTCCAATTTGTATGCCTTTTATTTCTTTGTCCTGCATGATTGCTCTAACCAGAACGTCTAACACAATGTTGAATAATAGTGGTGATGGTTGGCATCCTTGTCTCATTTCTGATTTTAGGGGAAAATCTTTTGGCCTCTCTCCATTGACAATGATGCTGGCTATTGGTTTTTCAAATATTCACTCTATCACATTGAGGTAGTTAGTTTTGATTCCTATATTTTGGAGTGTTTTTATCAGAAAAGGATGTTGAATTTTGTCAAGTGCTTTTTCAGCATCAATCAAGATGATCAAGTGATTTTCCCTTTCAATTTGTTAATGTACTATATTACATTAATTGATTTTCTTGGGTTCAACCATCTATGCATTCCTGGAATAAACCCCACTTGGTTGTGGTGTATAATTCCTTTAATGTGTTGTTGGACTTAATTTGCTACTACTTTGTTGACAATTTTTGCATCTGTGTACTCTAGGGATATTGGTCTGTAGTTGTCCTTTTTTATAGCATCTTTACCCAGTTTTGGTAGTAAAATTATATTTGCTTCATAAAATGAGTTAGGTAGAGCTCCTTCTTTCTCAATTTTTTAGAAAAGGTTGAGCAGGATTGGTGTGAATTCTTTTAGGAATGTTTGATAAAATTTCCATGAAGCCATCTGGCCCTGAGCTTTTCTTTATAGGAAGATTTTTGATGACTGACTGAATCTCTGTACTTCAGGTTTGTTGAAATCTTCTATTTCTTCCTGAGTCAGTGTAGCATGGTTATGTGTTCCCAGGAATTTGTTCATTTCATCTAAATTATCTAGTTTGCTGGCATAGTGTCCTCTTATGATTTCTTTTATTTCTTCAGGGCCTGTAGTTATGCCAACCTTCTCATTCTGATTTTCTTAATTTGTATCTCTCTCTTTTTTTCTTAGTCGGTCTTACTAGTGATCTATCAACTTTATTCATTTTCTCAAAGAACCAACTTTTGGTTTTATTGATTCTTTCTACTTTTATTTTGTTCTCTTATTCATTTATCTCTGCTTTAATCTTTATTTTTCTCCTCTATTTTCTTTGGGGTTAGTTTGCTGTTCTTTCTCAAATTCCTCCAGGTATGCTTTTAGGTCCCCAATTTTTGCTCTTTCTCTTTTTTAATATAGGCATAGGGCAATAAATTTCTCACCTAGCACAGCTTTTGCTGCATCCCATAAGTTCTGCTAAATTGTATTCTCATTTTCATTCATCTCCAAATAGCTACTGATTTCTCTAGCAATTTCTCCTTTGATCCCCTGGTTGTTTAAGAACCTGTTATTTAATCTCCATATATTTGTGAATGTTTTCATTCTTTGGTGATTATTGGGCTCCACCTTTATCACATTGTGATCCAAGAAAGTGTCTTGAATAATTCCATTGTTTTTAAATTTATAAAGACCTGTTTTGTGTCCCAGCATATGGTCTATCCTGGAGGATGTATCATGAGCACTAAAGAAGAATGTATATACTTGTGTTTTGCGGTCCAATGACCTACATATGCCTGTTAGGTCTAATTCATTTGTCAAGTTATTCAACTTCTCTATTTCCCCTTTGTTGATCTTCTATTTGGTTGTTCTGTCTATAGAGGAGAGTGGTGTATTGAAGTCTCTGACTATTATTGTTGAAACATCTATTGCTCCCCTCACTTTTGCCAATGTCTATCTCATGTTCTTTGGAGTTCCTTGATTGGAAGCATAAACACTTATGATTGCTATACATTCTTGGTAAATTGATCCTTTAATTAGTATATAGTGTCCTTTGTCTATTATGATGTCTTTACATTTTAAAGTCTATTTTGTCTGATATTAGTATAGCTACTCCTGCTTTCTTTTGGTTATAACTTGCATAAAAAATCTTTTCCATCCTTTCATTTTCAAGCTATTTGTATCCTTGTGTCTAAGATGAGTATCTTGTAGACAGTATGTAGCTGGATTATATTTCTTAATCCATTCTGCCAATCTATATCTTTTAATTGATAAGTTTAGTCTGTTCACATTCAAATTTATTACTGAAAAGGCATTTCTTGAATCCACCATCTTATTTTTTCATTTTATTTGTCAGATCTATATATTCTTTTCTCTCTTTCTCTTTGTATCCTTTAAATTACCCTTACTCATATTCTTCAATTCTGTGCCCTCCTCCAGACCTCCATCTCCTGTTTTTTTTCAGCTAGCAGAACTCCTTTCTCTATTTCTTGTAGAGTCAGTCTCTTGTTGATAAATTCTTTCAGAATTTGTTTTCTTGTGAAAATTGTCATCTTTTCCTCAGTTTTGAAGGACAATTTGGCTCAGTAAATAATTATTGGCTAGAAGTCTTTCTCTTTCAGGATGTTAACTATATCATACCACTGTCTTCTTGCCTCCATGTTGCTAGTTGAGCAGTCTGAACTCAGTCTTGTGTGGTTTCCTTTGTATTTAGTAGATTGTTTTTCTTTTGTCACTTTCAGAATTTTCTGCTTCTCTTCAACATTTGACAGACTGCTTAGTATGTGTCTTGGGGAATGTCCATTTGGTTTTATTCTGTTTGGAATTCATTGGGCTTCTTTGATTTGTATATTTATGTTCTTTATAAGGGTTGGGAAGTTTTCCCCCATTATATCCTCAACTACTCTTCTTAGTCCTTTAGTCCCCTCTTCTCCTTCTGAGACACCAATGATTTTTATGTTTGTGCACTTTGTTTTGTCTACCATTTACCTGAACTACAACTCAAATTTTCCAACTTTTTTTTTTTTACCATTTGCTGTTTTGAGTCTTCAAAGTCAGTTATTGTGTCCTCTATATAGCTTATTCTTTCCTGTGTCTCTTCAAATCTGGTGTATTGTGCTGGTCCAAAGGAAGTATGTACCCTAGAAAAAGCCACGTTTTAATCTTAATCCTAGTTTTGTAAAGGCAGCCATTTCTTCTAATCCCTATTCAGTACTGTATGTTTGAAACTGTAATTAGATCATTTCCCTGGAAATGTGACCCAATCAAGAATGGTTGTTAAGGTGGATTAGGTGGAGACATGTCTCCACCATTCAGGTGGGTCTTGATTAGTTTACTGGAATCCTATAAAAGAGAACAAGAGAGAAAGCCAGGAGATTCTGAGAGAGTAGAGAATGACATAGCCACGAGAATCAGGGAGTCCACCAGCCAGCGACCTTTGAAGATGAAGAAGGAAAATGCTTCCCGGGGAGCTTCATGAAACAGGAAGTCAGAAGAGAAAGCTAGCAGATGATGCTGTGTTTACCACATGCCTTTCCACTTGAGAGAGAAGCTCTGAACTTCATCAGCCTATTTGAACCAAGATGTCTTTCCCTGGATGCCTTGGACATTTGTATAGACTTGCCTTAATTGGGACATTTCCACAGACTATAAACTGAATTTACAATTTAATAAATTCCCCCTTTAAAAAGCCATTCCATTTCTGCTATATTGCATTCAGGCAGCTAGCAAACTAGAGCAAGTATATTTTCTATTTGTTCAACAGAGTCTTTAATCTCTGTGATATCTGCTATTTTTAAATTTATTCTTTCAAATTTCTCTTTATGCTCTTCTACTGTCTTCTTGATCTCCTTTACGTCATTTGCCATCCCACTTATTTTATTAAAGTAGAGTTATATGAACATCTCTGATTAGTTGTTCCAACATCTGTGTCTCCTCTGGTGTTTTAACTTGGTCACTAGCCATAGCTATATCTGTCTGCATTGTGAAATGCTTAGTTATCTTTTGTTGTTTTCATCACATGAAAATTTCTTGATTGATTTACCTTGGGAGTTTATTTCTTTCAGTAGTCCAAGACTTTGTGTTCATGGGATGGATATGCAGCAGGGATCAGGGTATGGGGTCGGTCAGAACTGTGAAGTGATTCATTTCATGGTAGGTGTAGGCATAGGTTGTGGAGGTTACTTTGATGCTGGTGAACGTGGGTGCCCAGCAGCCAGGGATGATGTACATGTGTGGGTGCACTGATCTGGGGCATAACCATGGTGTACACTGTTTTAAGGCAAGGGGCCCTTTGTGCTCATGCATAGAGCTGTTGCAGCAGGTCTGTGTTATGCCTTCATTTGTTGGGGCAGATGTGACTCAACTGCACAGGTCACCACTTGCTCAGAACTGGTAATTGTACTGAAGGCTGAGTTCATACACAGTTCTAGGACTACTATATACTGACATTCTCTGAGCTGAATGATGTGATTGGGGGCCCATGCACGTGTGGTCTTGGAGTGCCATAATCTGATGTACATAACAGAGGGGGGCTTGGTGATTCTGTGTAACAGTATGGGTGGGAGGCAGAGATAGCCTGGGTATGGTTGGTGTCCATAGCCTTTATGTGCTGGAAACAGCCTGCAAGGAACTGGGAGGGAGAGGTAGTGCTCAGAAGGGGTGCAGGTGATGTGAATTGGGCTTAACTTGGCATGGGAGTGTGGTGTGTGTATGTGCATCGGGTGCTGGTGGGGCAGGGGTGCTTGGAATGTGGTAAATGGGAGCAGGTAATGGGGTTCATGTGCATGGATTGTTGTGTGAGTCACGGGTTATGGAGCTCATGCTGTGAGGGTAGCACATTCGAGGAATATGGCCTGGTTTACTTCCTAGTCACTAGCTCCCATTCATGCACTCCCACAGGTTCTGTGCCAGTCTTTAGCCATCTGCTTCTCAGTTCCTTGGCCTCTGCAACTAGGACTGTCCTATGTGGTGCAGAAGGCTCTCCTAGGTCAGCTGTACTCTTGAATCACTGTCTCAGTCATCTTCCTGTCCCTTGTCTAATTTTTCTGTGGAACTGAGATGAACTCAACCTACTCTATTTGGCCATCTTTCCAGAAGTCTCTTAAATTTGCCTTTTAAAAGCTATTCTGTTTCTGGTACACTGCATTCTTGCAGCTTCAACAAACTAAAACAGATTTTGGCACCAGAGATGAGGAGTGCTACTGCAGGTTGCAAATACCAAACATGTTAGAATCACTTTTTAAATATTCTGGAAGGGAAGATAGAAGCTTGATAGAGAAGGTCTAGAGTGTTTTGAAGAGACTGTTCATAGAAATGTGCACTCTAAAGATACCTCTGATAAGGCTTTGGACAGAAATGATGCTTGTATTATTACAAACTGGAAGGAAGGTGATCCTTGTATTAAAGTGGCACAAAATTTAGCAAATTTGATTCTTAGGTATGAGGAAAACAGAATTTGATGTTCTGGAAAATTCTGGGTTTCTAGAAAAGAAGTGCCCCACAGTGGTCCACATGAGAATTTAACCAAACATGGAAGCAGGCAACCATTACATGACAAGAGAGGATTTTTGATAGGATTTTCCAAAAAGGATTTGTGGAAAGTCCTCATTTAAGATGGGCATGATCCCAGCGTACTGCATAGAAAACCACAAAGAGTGTTGTGGGGCCTGTATAAATGGAATCACTGCCAGTCTGGACTAAAAGGAACAGAAAAGCAACTAACTGAATGGAAAATAACTCGAAAGACAGACCATGGAAGCTAAGGTCTGAAGTTAAAAACCTCAGTCCAGAAGTAGAGTCCCACCCATGCACGTGGAGAGGGCAAGCATGTACCAAAGGCAGAGGGCATGTCTTCTATCTAGGTGCTCAGGAAGAGTTTACTCTAGTCTCTGAGAAGGTGGAGCACCTTCCTTGGGGATTTGGGAAGCATTGTTGCACCCAATTGTTCTGGAGGTGTTGAGCATTTACCCCAGAGATTTTAAAGATCCCAGATACTTTGCTGATGTTTGCAGAGGGTAGAGCTTAGGAAGAGGTGAGCACCCTAATGTCTTCCAAGGCTGCCTTTGGAGAGAGCTGGATGGCTTCTGTGTAGGCCCTTGGAAAGGGTTGCACTACCTCTTTCTAAAGCCCTGGGGATAAATGACTCTCAGATTTAGAAATATGATGGAATTTTCCCTGCTGGTTTAGGAATTGTTTGGGACATTTGACCCATGTTCTCCTTCCAATACCACACTATGGAAATGAGAATATGTATGCTATGACTATTCCTGCTTTGTATATTTGCAGCAGATAATGTTCTGAGTTTTACAGTTCCACAGCCAGAGTAGAATTTTGCCTTAGAACAGACCATGTCTGTAGGTGATTTTGATGAAATTTTTAGTTTCTGACTTTGTATTGTATTATACTGAAATGTGGGAAAGCTCACTGAACAGAACATACATTGGAGCGTGGAGTCCATTTCCATTTGTATGATGTGAATCAATATGATACTCCCATCAAGAAAACTGAAATAAGGATAGTGTTATCAAGAAAGTGATATCAGGTATCAGAGGGAAATGTTCTGCAACAAGTGAAAATTAAGTGGAATGTTCTAGTTTGCTAGCTGCTGGAATGCAATATGCCAGAAATGGAATGGCTTTTAAAAGGGAAATTTAATAAGTTGCTAGTTTACAGTTCTAAGGCTGAGAAAATGTCTCAGTTAAAACAAGTGTATAGAAATGTCTGATCAAAGGCATCCAGGGAAATATACCTTGCTTCAAGAAGGCTGATGAAATTCAGGGTTTATCTTTCAAGTGGAAGAGCACATGATGAACATGATCAGCGTTCCTTTCTCATCTTCAAGGCACATGGTCAACACAGCATCATCTGCTAGCTTCTCCTGGCTTCCTGTTTCATGAAACTCCCCAGGAGACATTTTCCTTCTTCATCTCCAAAGACCACTGGCTGATGGACTCTGCTTCTTGTGGCTACGTTGTCCTGCTCTGCTCTCTCTGAATTGCTCTCTTTCTCCAAAATGTTTCCTCTTTTATAGGATTCCAGAAACTAATCATGACCCACCCAGATGGGTGGAGATATGCCTCCAGCTAATCCAGTTTAACAACCACTCTTGATTAAATCACACCTCCAAGGAGATGATCTGATTGCAGCTTCAAACATACAGTATTGAATAGGGATTATTCTACCTTTATGAAATGGGATTTAGATTAAAACATGGCTTTTCTAGGGGACATACATCCTTTCAAACCAGCACATGGGGATTTAAAAAAATATATTGAAATTTAATGCTGGAAAAAAGATGAGAGAATATTGTAGCCAGTTTCATATTTTGACAGCCCTCAATCCAATATTATAAATAGTCCAAATTGATGAAGAGAATAAATTATTACTACTAATATAAATGTAGTAATAATGTAGAGAATTATTGTAGACTAAATGTAGAGAAAAAGTGTCGTTACTAATAAACAAGTCCTCTACTGGTGAAGATTTAGGTCTGCTTTACTATTTGTATTCCTCATTGAAGTTAGTATAAAACAAAAAGAACAACCAAAAATCAAGGATAATTGAGGGAAAATTCCTTGTACAAATCTGGTTACCTGATAATCCCATGGATGGCCTCTGCTCAGACCTCACAGCACTACCTAAATGCATAGCTTAATAAGTTACCATTTTCATTTGCTGAAAATGTGTATGGACATGTGTGGACCAAGTACATTACTCAGTTTCTGAAACAAATTATGTTAAGGTGAGGCACAATGTGAGAGTGAGAGTTAGGTTTAGGGTTAGTTTTAGGGCTGCAGTTGAGTGTAGGGTTGGTATAAACCCCAACCCTAACCCTAACCCTAACCCTAACCCCAACCCCAACACCAACACCAATCCTAAACACAACCCTAAAGTTTATACCAACAGTGGATAAATATACTTCTTTCTCCACATCCTCTCCAGTACTTGTCATTTTCTTTTTTATTGATAATGGTCATTCTGGTGTGAGACAATATCCCATTGGGTTTTGATTTACATTTTCTTAATAACCAGTGAAGTTGAGCATTTTTCATCTGCTTTTTGGCCATTTGTATTTCCTCTTCTGAAAAATGTCTGTTCATGTCTTTTACCCATTTTGTAATTGTTTTTCTTTTTATTGTTGAGTTGAACATCTCTTTATATATTCTGGATACTAGACCCTTATTTGATATATCATTTCCAAATATTATTTACCATTGTGTAGACCACCTTTTTACTTTCTTGACAAAGCCCTTGGATGCACAAAAGTGCTTAATTTTGAGGAATTCTGATTTATCTATTTCTTCAATCCTCATGCTTTGGGTGTAAGATCTGAGAAACTTCCTCCTATTATAAGATTTATATTTCCCTACATTTTCTTCTAAAACTTTTATGGTCTTAGATCTAATGTTTAGGCTTTGATCCATTTTTGAGTTAATTTTTGTATAGGATGAGAACTATGAATCTTCTTTCATTCTTTTGCATGTGGATTTCCAGTTTTCTAGGCAGCATTTATTGAAGAGACTCTTCTGTCCCAGGTGAGTTGGCTTGACTGCCTTATCAAAAATCAATTGTCCATAGATAAGATGGTCAATATCTGAACACTCTATTCAATGCCATTGGTCAGTATATCTATCTTTTTGTCAGTGCCATGCTATTTTTACCACTGTAGCTTCATAATATACCTTAAAATCAGGTAGTGTGAGACTTTCAACTTCATTTTTCTTTCTCAGGATATTCTTAGCTCTTCTGGGCACCCTGCCCTTTCAGATAAATTTGGTAATTCATTTTTCTGTTTCTGAAAAGAAAGTTTTGGGGATGTTAATTGGTATTGTACTGAATCTATGAATCAATTTAGGTAGAACATTTTTTATTAATTAAAAAAATTAACTAACAAAACATTTAGAAATCATTCCATTCTACATATACAATCAGTAATTCTTAATATCATCACATAGTTGCATATTCATCATTTCTTAGTACATTTGCATCGATTTAGAAAAAGAAATAAAAAGACAACAGAATAAGAAATAAAACAATAATAGAAAAAAAAACCTATAACTCACATGCAGCTTCATTCAATGTTTTAACATAATTACATTACAATTAGGTAGTATTGTGCTGTCCATTTCTGAGTTTTTGTATCCAGTCCTGTTGCACAGTCTGTATCCCTTCAGCTCCAATTACCCATCATCTTACCCTATTTCTATCTCCTGATGGTCTCTGTTATCAATGACATATTCCAAGTTTATTCACTAATGTTGGTTCATATCAGTGAGACTATACAGTATTTGTCCTTTAGTTTTTGGCTAGACTCACTAAGCATAATGTTCTCTAGGTCCATCCATGTTGTTACATACTTCATAAGTTTATTCTGTCTTAGAGCTGCATAATATTCCATTGTAGGTATATACCACAGTTTGTTTAGCCACTCGTCTGTTGATGGACATTTTGGAGGTTTCCATCTCTTTGCAATTCTAAATAATGCTGCTATAAACATTGGTGTACAAATGTACATTTGTGTCTTTGCTCTTAAGTCCTCTGAGTAGATACCTAGCAATGGTATTGCAGGGTCATATGGCAATTCTATATTCAGCTTTTTGAGGAACAGCCAAACTGCCTTCCACAATGGTTGCACCATTTGACATTCCCACCAACAGTGGATAAGTGTACCTCTTTCTCCACATCTTCTCCAGCACTTGTCATTTTCTGTTTTGTTGATAATGGCCATTCTGGTGGGTGTGAGATGATATCTCATTGTGGTTTTGATTTGCATTTCTCTAATGGCCAGGGACATTGAGCATCTCTTCATGTGCCTTTTGGCCATTTGTATTTCCTCTTCTGAGAAGTGTCTGTTCAAGTCTTTTCCCATTTTGTAATTGGGTTGGCTGTCTTTTTGTTGTTGAGTTGAACAATCTCTTTATAAATTCTGGATACTAGACCTTTATCTGATATGTCATTTCCAAATATTGTCTCCATTGTGTAGGCTTTCTACTTTCTTGATGAAGTTCTTTGATGCACAAAAGTGTTTAATTTTGAGGAGCTCCCATTTCTTTCTTTCTTTCTTCAGTGCTCTTGCTTTAGGTGTAAGGTCCATAAAACTGCCTCCAATTATAAGATTCATAAAATATCTCCCTACATTTTCCTCTAACCGTTTTATGGTCTTAGACCTAATGTTTAGATCTTTGATCCATTTTGAGTTAACTTTTGTATAGGGTGTGAGATACGGGTCCTCTTTCATTCTTTTGCATATGGATATCCAGTTCTCTAGGCACAATTTATTGAAGAGACTGTTCTGTCCCAAATGAGTTGGCTTGACTGCCTTATCAAAGATCAAATGTCCATAGATGAGAGGGTCTATATCTGAGCATTCTATTTGATTCCATTGGTCGATATATCTACCTTTATGCCAGTACCATGCTGTTTTGACCACTGTGGCTTCATAATATGCCTTAAAGTCAGGCAGTGTGAGACCTCCAGCTTCGTTTTTTAACCTCAAGATACTTTAACAATTTGGGGCACCCTGCCCTTCCAGATAAATTTGCTTATTGGTTTTTCTATTTCTGAAAAATAAGTTGTTCAGATTTTGATTGGTATTATGTTGAATCTGTAAATCAATTTAGGTAGAATTGACATCTTAACTATATTTAGTCTTCCAATCCATGAACATGGTATACCCTTCCATCTATTTAGGTCTTCTGCAATTTCTTTTAACAGTTTCTTGTAGTTTTCTTTGTATAGGTCTTGTGTCTCTTTAGTTAAATTTATTCTTAAGTATTTTATTCTTTTAGTTGCAATTGTAAATGGAATTCATTTCTTGATTTCCCCCTCAGCTTGTTCATTACTAGTGTATAGAAATGCTACAAATTTTTGAATGTTGATCTTGTAACCTGCTACTTTGCTGTACTCATTTATTAGCTCTAGTAGTTTTGTTGTGGATTTTTCTGGGTTTTTGACGTATAGTATCATATTGTCTGCAAACAGTGATAGTTTTACTTCTTCCTTTCCAATTTTGATGCCTTGTATTTCTTTTTCTTGTCTAATTGCTCTGACTAGAACTTCCAACATGATGTTGAATAACAGTGATGATAGTGGAGTCCTTGTCTTGTTCCTGATCTTAGGGGGAAAGTTTTCAATTTTTCCCCATTCAGGATGATATTAGCTGTGGGTTTTTCATATATTCCCTTTATCATTTTAAGGAAATTCCCTTGTATTCCTATCCTTTGAAGTGTTTTCAACAGGAAAGGATGTTGAATCTTGTCAAATGCCTTCTCTGCATCACTTGAGATGATCATGTGATTTTTCTGCTTTGATTTGTTGATATGGTGCATTACATTAATTGATTTTTTTATGTTGAACCATCCTTGCATACCTGGGATGAATCCTACTTGGTCATGATGTATAATTCTTTTAATGTGTTGGTGGATTCGATTTGCTAGAGTTTTGTTGAGATCCTACTTGGTCATGATGTATAATTCTTTTAATGTGTTGGTGGATTCGATTTGCTAGAGTTTTGTTGAGGATTTTTGCATCTATATTCATTAGAGAGATCGGTCTGTTTTTTTTTTTTTTTGTAATATCTTTGCGTGGTTTTGGTGTGAGGGCGATGTTGGCTTCATAGTATGAATTAGGTAGCTTTCCCTCCACTTCAGTTTTTTTGAAGAGTTTGAACAGGGTTGGTACTAATTCTTTCTGGAATGTTTGGTAGAATTCATATGTGAAGCCGTCTGGTCCTGGACTTTTGTTTTTGGGAAGCTTTTGAATGACCGATTCAATTTCTTTACTTGTGGTTGGTTTGTTGAGGTCATCTATTTCTTCTTGAGTCAAAGATCGTTGTTCATGTTTTTCTAGGAACTTGTCCATTTCATCTACGTTGTTGTATTTATTAGCATCAAGTTGTTCACAGTATCCTGTTATTACCTCCTTTATTTCTCTGGGGTCAGTGGTTATGTCTCCTCTTCCATTTCTGATCTTATTTATTTGCGTCCTCTCTCTTCTTCTTTTTGTCAATCTTGCTTAGGACCCATCAATCTTATGATTTTCTCATAGAACCAACTTCTGGTCCTATTGATTTTCTCTATTGTTTTCATGTTCTCAATTTCATTTATTTCTGCTCTAATCTTTGTCATTTCTTTCCTTTTGCTTGTTTTGGGGTTAGTTTGCTGTTCTTTCTCCAGTTCTCCCAAGTGGACAGTTTATTCCTGAATTTTTGCCCTTTCTTCTTTTTTGATATAGGCATTTAGGGCAATAAATTTCCCTCTTAGCACTGCCTTTGCTGCGTCCCATAGGTTTTGATATGTTGTGTTTTCATTTTCATTCACCTCGAGATATTTACTAATTTCTCATGTAATTTCTTCCTTGACCCACTGTTGTTTAAGAGTGTGTTGTTGAGCCTCCAAGTATTTGTGAAATTTCTGGCACTCTGCCTATTATTGATTTCCAACTTCATTCCTTTATGATCTGAGAAAGTGTTGTGTATAATTTCAATCTTTTTAAATTTGTTGAGGCTTGCTTTGTGACCCAGCATATGGTCTATCTTTGAGAATGATCCATGAGCACTCTCCCAAGTGGACAGTTTATTCCTGAATTTTTGCCCTTTCTTCTTTTTTGATATAGGCATTTAAGGCAATAAATTTCCCTCTTAGCACTGCCTTTGCTGTGTCCCATAGGTTTTTATATGTTGTGTTTTCATTTTCATTCACCTCGAGATATTTACTAATTATCTCCATGCTGGGGGCGTGGTGGAGACAGAGGAAAGGCTGTAGGCTGGTTTTAATGGCTTCAAGTTGCGAAGTCCTGGGATCTGAATTCCTTGAGAGAGGGATTCCACCTGAGTTGCGTTTCACCCCTCCCGTGGGGAAGTTTCAGGTGGTAGACAGCCCTGAAAGTGGCCTGTTTCTGTACCCGGGGCAGTTGCAGCCTGTGCAATCCTGGTGTCGAGTCCAGATGCAACCAAGCCTCCACAGAAACAGCCCCAGTAGGCTCTGCTTCATCCCCTTTCCTCCCTTTCAGTCAGCCCAATAGGCGACTTCCACCTTGATCAGTTTCGCCTGAGTTGGGGGCCCACTTCTAGCAGTCAGAATTTGTTTGTTAATGCCGCTATTGGTGTTTGGTTGGACCCAGTCCCTCCCACTGTTGGAGACTCTTTTCTTTCCCTCTGGGAAGCTGCCCATGGGGGAGGGGTGCCGGTTGCTGGCCGCTGCGGCTTGTGGAACCCACCGCTCCGAGACCCGCAGCTGGTCTGGAGACCCACAGCCCATCCAGGAAGCTGACTGTGAGGGAGGGGCACTGGCTGCCAGCCTCTGCAGCTTGGGAAAGTGCGTGTGGCTCATGAAACTCACTGTTGCGGAGTCTCATAGCTGGTCCAGCTGGTCCAGACTGGGGTACGCTGTGTGTCCGGTCTCTTTCATGGCTCCGGGAGCTGCTCTGTACTGTTTCTGGTCATTTAGTTGTTGCTCTGGAGGAGGAACTAAAACACACACACCTTACTAAGCCGCCATCTTGGCCCCTCCCTAATTTAGGTTGAATTTATATCTTAACTATATTTAGTTTTTCCATCCATGAGCACAGTATGCTCTTCTATTTGTTTAAGTCTCCTGTGATTTCTTTAAGCAATTTCTTGTAGTTTTCTTTGTATAGGTCTTTTGTATCCTTAGTTAAATTTATTCCTAAATATTTTATTCTTTTGGTTGCAATTGTAAATGGAATTTTTAAAATTTACCCCTCAGATTGTTCATTACTAGTGTGTAGAAGCGCTACAGGTTTTTGAGTGTTGATCTTGTAACCTTTCACTTTGCTGTACTTCTTTATTGGCTCTAGTAGTTTTCCTGTGGATTTTTTTTTGGGGGGGGTTTACATATAGTATCATATCATCTGTAAACAGTGAGAGTTTTACTTCTTTCTCTCCAGTTTTGATGCCTTGTATTTCTTTTCCTTGTCTAATTGCTCTTCCAAAACAATGTAGAATAATAATGGTGATAGTGGACATAATTGTCTTGTTCCTGATCTTAGGGGAAACTGCAGTTTTTACCCATTGAGGATCATGTTAGCTCTGGGTTTTTTATATATTCCCATTATCATGCTGTGGAAGTTCCCTTCTATTCCTATCCTTTGAAGTGTTTTCAACAGGAAAGGATGTTGAATCTTGTCAAATGCCTTCTCTGCATCAATTGAGATGATCATGTGATTTTTCTGCTTTGATTTGTTGATATGGTGCATTACATTAATTGATTTTCTTATATTGAACCATCCTTGCATACCTGGGATGAATCCTACTTGGTCATGATGCATAATTCTTTTAATGTGTTGCTGGATTCGATTTGCTAGAATTTTATTGAGGATTTTGCATCTATATTCATTAGAAAGTTTGGTTTGCAATTTTCTTTTCTTGTAGTATCTTTTTCTGGTTTTGGTATGAATGTGAAGTTGGCTTCCAGAATGAGTTAGGTAGCCTTCCCTTCTCTTCTATTAAAAAAAAATTATTAATAAAACCAATCAACATACAATATGAACATTCTTTTTTTAATCACATAGTTGTATATTCAAGATTTTTTTTTCATGGGCAGGCACCAGAAATCGACCCTAGGTCTCCAGCATGGCAGGCGAGTACTTAAACTGCTGAGCCACCATGGTCTGCCCCTTGGATTTTTTAAAGAGTTTGAGCAGGATTGGTACTATCTGCTTTTTGAATGTTTGGTAGAATTCACATGTGAAGCCATCAGGTGCTGGACTCTTCTTTTTGAGGAGCTTCTTAATAATTAATTCAATTTCTTTACCTGTGATTGGTTTACTGAGGTCGTCTGTTTCTTCTCAAGTCAATGTTGGTTGTTCACGTCTTTCTAGGAATCTACATTGTCGAGTTTATTAGGATAGAGTTGTTCATAGTCTCCTCTCATTACCTCCTGTATTTCTGCAGGGTCAGTGGTTATGTTTTCTCTTCCAGTTCTGATTTTATTGATTTGTATCCTCTCTCTGCTTTTTGTTAACCTTGCTAAGGGTTCCATCTATCTTATTGGTTTTCTGATAGAACTGACTTCTGGATTTGTTGATTTTCTAAATTGCTTTCATGTTCTCAATTTCATTTATTCCTGCTCTAATCTTCATTATTTCTTCCCTTTTGCTTGCTTTGGGGTTAGTTTGCCATTCTTTCTCTAGTGCTTCAAGTGAATAATTAATTCCTTGATTTTTGCTCTTTCTTCTTTTTTGATACAGACATTTAGAGCAACACATTTCCCTCTTAGCACTGCCTTTGCTGCATCCCACAAATTTTGATATATTGTGTTTTCATTTTCTTTTGCTTTGAGATATTTACTGATTTCTCTTATAACTTCTTCTTTGATCCACTGGTTGCTTAAGAGTGTGCTGTTGAACCTCTATATATTTGTGAATTTTCTGGCCCTCTGCCTGTTATTGATTTCCAACTTCAGTTCTTTATGATCTGAGAAAGTGTTTTGTATGATTCCTATCTTTTTAAAATTTATTGATACTTGCTTTGTGACCCAGCATATGGTCTGTTCTTGAGAATGATCCATGAACACTTGAGAAAAAAAGGGGTATCCTGTTGTTGTGAGGTGTAATGTTCTATAAATGTCTGTTAAGTCTAGCTCATGTATTGTATTATTCAAATTTCCAGTTTCTTTGTTAATCCTCTGTCTAGATGTTTTGTTCATTGATAAGAGTGGGGAATTGAGTTCTCCAACTGTTATGTTAGATTTGTCTATTTTTCTTTTCAGAATTTACCTCATGTATTTTGGAGCACTCTGGCTTGTTGCATAAATATTTATGATTCATATGTCTTCTTGTTGAATTGTTCCTTTTATTAATACATAGCATCCTTCTTTGTCTCTTTTAATTGTTCTATATTTGAAGTTTAATTTGTTGGATATCAGTATAGCTTCTCCTGCTCTTTTCTGATTGTTGTTTGCATGAAATATCTTTCCCCAACCTTTCTCTTTCAACTTATGTTTATCCTTGGGTCTAAAATGTGTTTCCTGTAGACAGCATATAGATAGTTCCTGTTTTTTATTCCATTCTGCCAGTCTATGTCTTTTGATTTGGGGAGTTTAATCCCTTAACATTTAGTATTATTACTGCAAGGGCAGTACTTTTTTTTTTTTAACATTTTTCCTTTTGGATTTTACATGTCACATCTAATTTTCCTTCTTTTTTACCTTTACTAATAATCTTCATCTCTACACTCTTCTCCACACCTTTCTCTCTTGTCTTTTCTATGTCTCTAGTACTCCCGTTAGTATTTCTTGCAGAGCTGGTCTCTTGGTCACAAATTCTCTCAGTGATTTTTTTGTCTGAAAATGTTCTAATTTGCCCTTCATTTGTGTGTGTGTGTGTGGGGGTAAGCACTGGGAATTGAACCCAGGCCTCTGGTATAGTAGGTAAGAACTCTGTCTGTCATGGCGAGCCACCATGGTCCAACTCACTCATTTTTGGAGGACAATTTTTCTGGATATAGATTCTTGCTTGAAAGTCTTTTTCTTTTCATACCTTAAAAATATCATACCTCTGTCTTCTTACCTCTATGGTTTCTGCTGAGAAATCTGCAGATGGTCTCATTGAGCATTCATTGAATGTGATGGATTGCTTTTCTCTTGCCACTTCCAAAATTCTCTCTTTCTCTTTGACATCTGACATTCTGATTAGTAAGTTTCTTGGAGTATGTATATTTGGATCTATTCTGTTTGGTGTCTGCTGCAGTTCTTTGATGTGTAATTTTACGTCTTTTGTAAGAGTTGGGAAATTTTCAGTGATAATTTCCTCCATTAGTTTTTCTCCTCCTTTTCCCTTCTTTTCTCCTTCTGAGACACCCACAACATGTATATTCATGTGTTTCATGTTGGCATTCAATTCTCTGAATTCTTGCTCATATATTTCCATTCTTTTCTCTATATTTTCTTTTGCTTGATAGATTTCAGATGTTCTATCCATAAGTTCACTAATTCTATCTTCTGCTTCTTGACATCTAGCATTGTAGGTTTCCATTGTTTTTTCATCTCTTCTACTGTGCCTTTCATTCCCATAAATTCTGTAATTTGTTTTTTCAGTCTTTCAATTTCTTCTTTTTGTTCATCCCTTGCCTTTTTAAAATAATTTTTTATTAATTAAAAAAATTACAAGAAAGAAATGCAAACATCTTTAGTATATGCACATTCTGTTCTACATATATAATCAGTAATTCACAATATCATCACATAGTTGCACATTCATCATCATGATCATTTCTTAGAACATTTGCATCAATTCAGAAAAAGAAATAAAAAGACAACAGAAAAAGAAAAAATATTTTATATACGCTACCTCTTACCCCTCCCTTTCATTGATCACTAGCATTTCAAACTAAATTTATTTTAACATTTGTTCCCCATATTATTTATTTTTATTCCATATGTTCTACTCATCTGTTGACAAGGTACATAAAGGTTTTCACATTCACACAGTCACATTATGAAAGCTATATCATTATACAATCATCATCAAGAAATATGGCTACTGGAACACAACTCTACATTTTCAGGCAGTTCCCTCCAACCTCTCCATTACATCTTGGATAGCAAGGTGATATCTACTTAATGTACAAGAATAACCTCCAGGATAACCTCTTGACTCTGTATGGAATCTCACAGCCATTGACATTTTGTCTCATTTCACTCTTCCCCCTTTTGGTCGAGAAGGTTTTCTCAATCCCTTGATGCTGAGTCTCAGCTCATTCTAGGATTTCTGCCCCATGTTGCCAGGCAGGTCCACACCCCTGGGAGTCATGTCCCACATAGACAGGGGGAGAGTGGTGAGTTTCCTTGTTGTATTGGCTGGAGAAAGAGGCCACATCTGAATAACAAAAGAAATTCTCTTGGGGGGTGACTCTTAGGCCTAATTTTAAGCAGACTTGACCTATCCATTGTGGGGTTAAGTTTCATGTGAACAAACCCCAAGACTGAGGGCTCAGCCTATAGCTTTGGTTGTCTACACTGCTTGCGAGAATATCAATAATTCAACTTGGGGAGTTTGAATTTTCTCCCATTCTCACTGTTCCCTGAAGGGGACTTTGAAAATACTTTTTCACTCACTGATCAAATCACTCTGGGATTCATCAGGGTATCACTCTGGACAAACCAATAAATCTCATGTCCTACCCAAGGTTCAATGTATTTATGTTGTTCAACCAACTATCTACATAAGTTATATTAGGAGATGCACTAGTCAAAATATAAATTTTGTACCAAATAAACATTTTTTATTTAGTCACACATAAGTTGAAATTTTAAAATATTAATTAACATCTATTTTCAGCACCCTGTAGTAATGACATTCCTTTGTTCTTCCTCATGCAAAAACATTTTTAAATTTGTACATTAGTCATTATCACTATACGCTCTAGGCATTTCTAGATTATACCATCTCAATCTTTATTGTCTATCTTTCGTTGTGATTTCATTTATGACCCCAGCCCTCCTCCCTCTATCATTCTCACATTCAGCTTCATTCAGTGTTTTAACATAACTGTATTACAGTTAGGTAGTGCTGTGCTGTCCGTTTCTGAGTTTTTATATTCAGTCCTGTTGCACAATCTGTATCCCTTCAGCTCCAGTTACCCAATATCTTATCCTATTTCTATGTCCTGATGGTCTCTGTTACCAATGAAATATTCCAAGTTTATTCACTAATATCAGTTCCTATCAGTGAGACCATACAGTATTTGTCCTTTTGTTTTTGGCTAATCACACTCAGCATAATGTCCTTAAGGTCCATCCATGTTGTTACATACTTCGTAACTTTATTCTGTCTTACAGCTGCATAATATTCCATCTTATGTATATGCCACAGTTTGTTTAGCCACCCACCTGTTGATGGACATTTTGGGTGTTTTCATCTCTTGGTAATTGTAAATAATGCTGCCATAAACATTGGTGTGCAAATGTCCATTTGTGTCCTTGCTCTCATGTCCTTTGAGTAGAGACAGCATATAGATGGGTCTTGTTTTTTAATCCATTCTGCCAGTCTATTTCTTTTGATTGGGAAGTTTAATCCATTAACATTTAGTGTTATTACTGCACGGGTAGTACTTTCTTCTATCATTTTGCCTTCTGGATTTTATGTGTCTATCTAATTTTCCTTCTTTTTACCTTTACTCAGAGTCTTCCTTTCTACACTCTTCTCCACAACTCTCTCTTCTGTCTTTTCATATCTGTCTCTAGTGCTCCCTTTAGTATTTCTTGAAGAGCTGGTCTCTTTGTCACAAATTCTCTCTGATTTTTTGTCTGAAAATGTTTTAATTTCTCCCTCATTTTTGAAGGACAGTTTTGCTGGATATAGAATTCTTGGTTGGCAGTTTTTCTCTTTTAATAATTTAAATAGATCATCCCACTGTCTTCTCACCTCCATGGTTTCTGCTGAGAGATCTACTCAAAGTCTTATTGGGTTTCCCTTGTATGTGATGAATTGCTTTTCTCTTGTTGCTCTCAGGATTCTCTCTTTCTCATTGACCTCTGACATGGTGATTAGTAAATGTCTTAGAATACATCTGTTTGGATCTATTCTCTTTGGGGTATGCTGTACTTCTTGAATCTGTCATTTTAAGTCTTTCATAAGAGTTGGGAAATTTTCAGTGATAATTCCCTTCATTAGTTTTTCTCCTCATTTTCCCTTCTCTTCTCCTTCTGGGACACCCACAACACATATATTTGTGCACTTCATATTGTCTTTCAGTTCCCTGAGTCACTGCTCATATTTTTCCATTTTTCCCCCTATATTTTCTTTTTCTTGCTGGATTTCAGATGTTGTTCCATCCTCCAGTTCAGAAATCCTATGTTCTGTCTCTTGAAATCTACCATTGTAGGTTTCCATTTTTTTTCATCTCTTCTACCATGACTTTCATTCCCATAAGTTCTGTAATTTGTTTTTTCAGACTTTTGATTTCTTCTTTTTGTTCATTCCTTGCCTTCTTTATATTCTTCCTCAATTCATTCATTTGGTTTTTGATGAGGCTTTCCATGTCTGTTCATATATTCTGAATGAAATATTTCAGCTCCTGTATGTCATTTGAATTGCTGGTTTGTTCCTTTGACTGGGCCATATCTTCAATTTTCCTAGTGTGATTTGTTATTTTTTGCTGGTGTCTGGGCATTTAATTACCTTAATTAGTTTATTATGGAGATTGTTTGCAGGTCTTTTACCTTGGGTTTTCTTGCTGGATGAATTTGTTGTCTATCTGTTCTTTGACATTCAGTTCAGCCATATTTGGACCTCTAGCTTAGGTTTCGTTTAACAGAGGAGAAATTTTCAGTTCTTGTTTTCTTGTTTCTTGCCCTGCTTGTATGGTGCCTTCTTCCCCCCACACTTAGTAGGGTCTACTTAGGTATTATAGACTGAAGCCAGATTTTCCCAGACCACACTGTCCTCCTATCAGGAGGAGAGAGTCACCTGCATCAGTTTTCTCCAAGGGTGAGACCCAGAAGGTTGAAATACTTTCCTGTGAAATCTCTGGACTCCATTTTTCTTATCCTGCCTAGTATGTGCTACTTGTCTGCCTGCAGGTCCCATCAGCATAAGATGATGTGGTGTCTTTTACTTTGGCTGGGGGCATGGTGGAGACAGAGGAGGCATTGTAGGCTGGTTTTAATGGCTTTAAATTACCAAGCCCTGGCATCTAAATTTATTGAGAGAGGGATTCTACCTGAGTTGGGCTTCACATCTCCCCTGAGGAAGGCACAGGCTCCAGACAAGCCCTCATATGAGTTGGTTTCTGCCTATGCCTGGGGCAGTTGCAGCCTGAGGAGCCCTGCTGCTCTATCCAAAGGCAGTCAAGACTTTGTAGAAACACAGCCACAAAGACCTCTGTTTCCTTCTCTTTTTTCCTTTTTCCATCAGCCCTGCCCCCTTGGCACCATGGCAAAAATGAGTGACCTCTGCTTTGACCAGGTTCACCTGAGCTGGGGGCCTATTTTTAGTAGTCAGAATTTGTTAATTAATTCTACAATTGGCCTTTGGTTGGGCTCAGCCCCTGATGCTGGTAAAGTCTCTTTACTTTCCCCTCTGGAAAGCAGCCTGCGGGAGAGGGGCGCTGGCCACCATGGCTTGGGGAATGCATGGTTCTGGGGGGCTCGCAGCTGGTCCAGTTGGGGGTACACTGTGCGTCCCATCACAGACGTGGCCCCAGGAGCTGTTCTGTACTGTGTCTGGTTATTTAGTAGTTGTTCTGGAGGACGAACTAAAATGTGCACATTGTTAAGCCACCATCTTGGCCTGGCAGTCCCCATTCCTTGCCTTTTTTATATCCTTCCTCAAATCATTGATTTGATTTTTGATGAGGCTTTCCATGCCTTTTAGAACATTCTGAATTAATTATTTCAACTCCTGTATCTCAACTGAATTGTTGGTTTGTTCCTTTGACTGGGCCACATCTTCAATTTTTGCAGTGTGGTTATTTTTTGCCAGCATCCAGACATTTAATTTCTTTAATTAGTTTATTCTGGAGATTGTTTTCACTTTTTTTCACTTAAGATTTTCTTGCTGGATGAATTTGTGGTCTATTTGTTCTTTGACATTCAGTTCAGCTTATTCTAGACCTCTAGATTAGGTTTTGTTTAACAGATTGGAATTTTTCACTTCTTGCTTTCTTGTTTCCTGCTCTGCCTGTATGGCCCCTTTTTCCCCTTAGGAAAGTCTACTTAGTATTATGGGCCCCAGTCAGATTTTCCCAGACCAAATTGGCCTCCTCTCAGGAGTAAAGAGTCACCTGCATCAGTTTTCCCTGAGGGTGAGACCAGCAGGTAAAAGAGTTTCCTATGAAGCCTCTAGACTCTATGTTTTTCCTATCCTCCCCACTATGTGGTGCTTGTCTGCCTGTGGGTCCCACCAGCACAAGGTAATGTGGTGTCTTTGACTTCAGCAGACTCTTCCTGCTGGGGATGTGACTGAGACAGAGGAGAGGTTGTATGCTGGCTTTAATCATTTCAGTTTTACAGACCTTTGTGTTTGAATTCCTTGAGGGAGGGACTCCACTTGAGCTGAGCCTCATCCCTCTCCTGGACAAGGCACGGACTCCCAACAAGCTCTCAGACAAGCATAATTCCACACTTTCTGGGGCAGTTGGAGCCTGAGAAGTGGTTCTGGGTGGAATTACAATGATCCAGCTTGTTCAGACTGGTATATACTGTATATCCAGCACTCATGTGGCCCCAGAAGCCATTCTGTACTGTTCCTGGCTATTTACTAGCTGCTCTGAGGGATGAACTAAATCCCACACCTCACTAAACTGTGAGGCCCCTTCCCTCTTAATTCCCAGTCTTGTAATGTACTTATGAAGTTGTATATCCAAGATATGTTGGCTTCATGAAATGAGATCACTTCATTTTTCTGTTATTTGTAAGTATTTTCAGAAGGTTGACATCATTAAATAAATGTATTTAGAAGAATTACTACATTTATGGCAGAAATATATAGCTTTTGTGGGAATAGATTTTCATTAAAATAAACAAAATTCTTCTCCTGTTTATTAATTACATTGTATTTTGAATTCTAAGGAAATAGTTAAATAAGGTACAGCATGCCACAAAATGGTTCTGCATTTTGAATTACCTTATTTTTTTGTTTAATAATATAATGGCATCTCCTTTTGTCAATCCAAGCAACAATAACACTTGTGAATGTAAAAAGCAACCCCACAAAAAGTGTATACTCTAACATTAAAAATTTTGCATTTACATTTCATGTCATAGGATCAGATTTAATGATAAATTGTACTCTTTTGATTGTCTGCCTTACTAAATATTTAGAAAATTATTCTGTAAGATTAATAAATATCCCAAGTTTATTTCTGTATTTTACCTAGGAATTATGAAATGTGGTTGAGCTAATTATAATGAGTTATGGATTTAATAATACCCTCATATTTTCTCATTTTATTGGAGAAAGATTATTTCATATTTGAAAATGGAATAATTAACTAAGACATTAAATCTATATCTTCTCTCTATTATCAGAGATAAAACGATCATTGTGGAAATAATTTAAAGCAGAAATATTCCAATATTTACTGCAATAGAAAGTGAAAAAAATAATAATTTCAAGTAATAAAAGAAACATGAGAGGATGAACAAATATTCCATAGAGAGGATAGAGCAGGTGTCACATTGGGTCATAAATTGTGACAGCAGCAAAGAATGACAATTATTATTTCAAGAATTTTTGGTCCATTTTTTTCTTCTGCTAAATAACATCTATTTCTTATATCCTTTTTATTCTGTACATTGGGAGTTCTTTAATTGGCATATAGTGTTTTACCTAAGAAAAAGATAGAAGTTTCTCAGTGTTATGAAATGGATGTATGTAATAGATGGAAAGGATTTCAGAACAAAATTTGCACTGGAATATTTGTATTTTCAAGTCTGTATATGTGAAATGACTTGTCAATATTAATAATAAATAAATTAAGAATATTAATACCAGTATTGATATTGATACTGTCCACACATATAATTCATTCAGAGATTAGCACAGTTACTTCTCTTTCAATCTTCCAAAATGTTTGTAAATCCTTCTCACTGATAGATGATAAACATAAACTATACAAAGAATGAGATTCATGGAAATGTAATTTGTAGTTTTCATTTACCATGAAACTATGAAATAAGACTTGGGTGTAAGTGATTGGACCCAACAACGGATAACATGCCATATGAAGATAGATTCTCATGTTGAAAATGCTACTATGTGTGCAAAAACTTATGCTAATTTCATGCACTAGAATCTCAGCAGAAAAATCTTTCTCCAATATTTCTTTGGAACAAAACACCACATAAATCTTTTGTCTCCTTTTTTCACTAATGTATTTTAAACCTAATTTAAAATAAATTACACCAAATTTAACTAAAGAAATTAACAAGTTAATTGAAGAATTGCTTTTGAACCCTGATTTTGTTTTAGTAATTACAGTGCTGATATTTTTGTGTTGCTAGTTTGGTCTTGCAGAACAGCCATGATGAAATTAGGATGTGTGCAACACTTTCAAATTGCTAATTGTGAATATACTTGTATTTTTAATGCAATTTTATTGAGATATATTCACTTGTATTTTAACAGTATCTTTAAAATGTTATAGTGCAAAAATGCCAAACTCAAATTTTTAATGATATATGTTTTATAGTTCTGATGCACATCTGACAGAAACAGAGGCCCTGAAGTGTTTTATATATATATATATACATCCATTTTTGACTCCACTACTTGAAATCTGTGTGAAATTGGTCAACTTTTAAATTTAAGAAATTCAGGTTTTATTCATAGTGCCTTTCCAAGAGGAACAATGGGAGGTCTGAGGATTTAATATATAAATAAAGCAATTTTAACTCTGCTTAGCATGTGAGAAGTACTCAATGAAAGTTAAATTAATTTAATATCATACACTCACAAGGACCTTAAAGCTAGCTCTACCTTAAATTAACATCTTTGATATCCCTATATAGCCAGAGATTTCATTTTGTAACAACTCACTTCTGAAGATTGATAAAGATATTTGCCTCCCTACATATATAGAAAACATATATAGAGATCATTTGGGGATTGGAAGGTCAGGGACCTTTAATGAAATGTGTCTATTATACAAATACACAAACAAAAGCAATGATGATGAATATATAAAAATGAAATAGACAAAGTTATCTTTATACATGTAAAATATGTGCTGTGTGAGTATATCTGTATGTACATGTATATTGTTGTTATTTTTAAATAAGATGCCTGATATTCAACAAACTGATGGAGTTAAACATAGCTCATGAAATAAAATGTTTCTACTTTTTAAGGTTTGTCATTTTTGTATTTAATGAAACCAGTCAGAAAAATAAAATTATACATTATGGATCAATCTCACTCCTAATTCTACCAACCTATAAAAATCAAAACTCATCTTCATATTGTGAAACATTTAACATTTTCCAATACTTGTCATTGTTCCATAAGATTTAATTAAGCAATTCACTGTATAATAAGAATTGGATACTACTTTATGCAGCATTTCCTTTTACATGCATAGAGTTTGGGTAATATTTTGAGGTAAATTATAAAAGGTAAATTAGACTATATTATTTCTGAAAAATATATAGGATATAATTTTAAGACAAAAAAATCCCAATGATAATAGGCAAATTGATAACGTTATTATTTTGTGAGTAGTTAATTAATTCAACTATCACCCATGTTTTGGCAGGACAGTTAAATGTAATGATATATAATAGTCAATTCTATTTTGAGTTAGTATAAATATATATGAAATTGAGCAGCTCTTACATACCAGGTTTTTTATTTACCACATGTGTTTGATGCCATATATCCTTCAGAGATCTTCAATAACAAAAGAGGAAACATTGTTTCAAAAATCCTTTGAATTGCAAAATATATTGTTAATATAGCAATTAAATATCTTTTAAAAGGGGCGGTGAAAATATTTATTTATTTATTTATTTACTGTTGTGGAATCAAAGATAAATAATTTTAAATGCTCTAAATGGAAGAATTTTTATTTTTGAATTAAAACATTGCATAAACTTTGATACATTCACCTGGGAAAAATAATAATAAGTATAAATAAATCCTTCTCTCCCAGGACCAGTAAAGCATAAATTAATAATACATAGGGAATAAAATGTACAAATTCACTAGTTGTGGTAAATATGGACAGGTCTTTATTTCCTTCATATTCTTAGATCTTTCTAGTTATTTCTAATGAATAAACTGACTCTTAAGATTAAAAAATACTTCATTTTGAAAGGTAATTAAAAGTACTAATTACTTGGGCAATGGTGGCTCAGTGGCAGACTTCTCACCTGCCATGCCAGAGACCTGGGATTGATTCCTGGATTCTGCCCATACCAAGAAAAGTACTAATTACATATCAATATATTGATGAGAGAAAATATCTTACCAAATTATGGAGCAGTATATTTATAGACAAATGTTATTTTATAGGTCATATTGTGAAAATCACTTGAACAACAAAAGGGAACATTATATGTTATATCAAAACCACAGTGTGTGATTATGCCTACCTCTTTGCATATTGATCTATAGTTCAGTGTTCATTGAAATGAAAAAAAGTTCATTTCCTAAATGAAAACTAGGGAATCAGATACCAAGATATTTGTTGCAAGGAAGAATAGGCAGTACTCCAAACTCCAGAATTCTTATTGACTGCCAAGTCTCTTGATGGATCTGCAAAGCCATTTTGTAGGAGGGAATACACAAAACTAGGAGATGATTAAGGATATAAGAAGAAAGCCCTTTAATAATTAACTATTTTATATTCTATATATCTTACTTAGTTTCTATCTGCATTACTTTAGTTGACACATGTGTCACTAATTCAGAATAACCAATTCCATTCTATACATAGAGTGTATGTGTAAGGTATATATATATAATATACTAAATAAAGCAGTTATGTTTAGAGGTAACTAAATTAATTCACTTTCAAGAATCCAATTGCTTTTAGTGTTTGTTCATGTGATTTTTTTCATTAAATATTTTTCCTCCCACTCTCCATTACTTTAAGACCAAATGAATGAAGTTTTCAAGAATATTGCAAATAAGGCACAGTATAAGGACAAATGCAAAAAGAATCCTGAGTCAAGGATTACTTTTTATTTACCTAAATTGGCTTTTTTGAAGAAAATGCTACAAAATATTGAATAATTTTCAACCATCAACTGAAAATAAAAATCTGAAATAAGCATCATGCATGCTGTGATTTTTAGTTATAGTACATATTATATATTTTACTGTATTTTAGATTCCTTTAATATGATTTGCAAAACAAAATTTTGAAGTAAAACATAAATTATTGAAATACAAATCACAATTCATATATTTTTTAGCAGAGTGGAGCTTCCCTGAGATTAAGCAAAGTTAATGAGTCCATGGCATTTTGAAATACTTCTTGCTGCTCTGTTATCTTGTATTTGTTCACTATTTGTTGAAGAAGTAGTGAGATATATAGGCTCACAGTACTTAAAATAAATATAAATGGTGTAATGCATTATTCTTGCAATCAATTATTTTACTTAAGGGACAATTCTTGTTACATACAGTTTACATACATTTTCCTAAAGAGAGCATCATAAGAGATGGGGGTGCTTCCAACCATGAGAAATGTCACTTAGGCTATGGCAACCAGTGGCTTTGATTATCCCTTTCAGGAAAGAGGTTATTTAATTCCCTGTGGTTTGAAATTTATTTTTTTGATGATTGGTTGTTGTTTCACTACTCCCAAAATTTAGAGGAATATCATGAATAATGTATTGCCTGTACATTAATAATTTTAACAAATCTACTCATTTCATGTTTTTTAATTAGAGAAGCAGTGGGTTTACAGAAAAATCAGGCATAATATACAAGATTCCTATATGCCACCCCACCACCTAAACCTTACATTGGTGTGTAACATTTGTTACACTTGATGACAACCCATTTTAATAATTGTACTGTTAATTAAAATTCATGGTTTAGCTTAGAGTTCACTATGTAGTGTCACCCTCCCTCTTATTCCTATAAAATAACATATGAGTTGATGGAGGTTCTCTCCATGTAGCACCTTCACACTAAGTTATTTCCACTTTGTACTATATGCTTGTTGCTTCCCTTCACACAGAGCTCTACTGGATTATGCACAGATGAACATCCCCGAGCACTCTGGCCAAAGTATAACACTAATAGAATTATGTTCTCAAAATGTGTTTCCATTGTTTTTATGGTTTGTCATATCCTTGACAATCTTTTAAGCAAGTGGAGTCAAATTACTGCATCTCACTCTGCAGGCATCTAGGTTGATAGTGAGCTTTTTCCATCTCATTTAGATGGTTCATTGTTTTCTGCTATCAAATTATAAGAAAGAAAATAAATTCCTTATCTTGATTTCAAAATAAAGAACACTTAAACAATATTTTTCTTTTCAATGCCAATAGGTAACATGCCAAGGAGAAGAAACAAGGAAAACAGAAAATTTTAAATGAAATAGTGGTCCTGGTAAACTGCTGCCTAAATATGAAAAATTTACTTAATCTCTCTGAAAATCAAATTTGCCAAAAGCAGAAGAATAATCTCTTTCAGTTATATTACAAAACTAAAATAGTATATGTAAAACAACTAACATATTTCTCATAGTTGTACATAAGATTACTAAATAACTGCTGGTTCCTTTTCACAGGGAGGTCTTGGAGATCAGGATTAACAAAAGCAGAAAATGTTTTGAAGGGTCTGTGTTGGATATATATAATATGTATAAATTAGCTATAATATAGAAAGATATACTAGGTAAATTATCTATACAGATAGAAATAAGTGCTGGAGGGAGAGAGAAAATAGAAAAATGTATGTGCTCATTTTTAAATCAAATTCTGCTTATTTACATTATCAAAATTTTAAGAATTTTAATTGCATTTCCTTGAAATACCGACAGAGTAGTTTCTTGGCAATTTTGAATTAAACCTTTTAAGTCAGCATGAACTGACATTGCAATAGTATTAGAACAACTTTGTGGTAAACAGATTTTGTAATAGTTGAGACATAAAATATAACATTGTATGCCTAGGGAAGATAATGATTGCACATTATACAATGGAAATAGACCCAATTTTTGGTAGGAATAGAGTGTTGTCTATTGTCTTCAGCCTATTGAATTAAGAATTAGAGATGGACTAATCAGACAAGTGGAACTGACTTTCTTCTCTTGGGCCAATTTCACCGCGTTCAATACCCTCGTCTCCTTGGTCAAATTTTTTATTTTCTTGTGACCATTTTTGACAATATCATGATGATTATTCTCATTTGGATAGATGCCCAACTGCCGCGTCCTCTTTTTCCTCCCCGGTTTGACACGGTTCCCTGGAAGGAAGGGCGGTGGCAAGGCCTTCAACGCCCCAAAAGAGGACGAGGCATAAAATGGTGTAATAGAAAAATACTGGGATTAACGACACTAATTGTGTGTTTCTTGTTGCTGGTTGTGCTCCAAGCATTATATCAAAACGAATCAGAAAGCAAAAGAATTGGAAAAAATGATACAAATTGTACAAATTGCAAAACCTTGTTAATGACTGTTTGGAAAAAATTAGGTTGGGACGCCCCCATTAAGCAAGTCATGCTGCAGATACAGCAGGCAGAAGTGCTTTTAGAACAAGTCACAGAAAAGTACCCCATAGAAAGTAAACACTTACAATTAAAAAACCCTGCATTGAGCCATCCTGGAAATTTACTCCCCCACCACGGCACCAGTCCATTGCTATAAAACAATAAAAAATCTAAGTAAACAATGTAACCTTTTAATCAAAACAAGCTAACCTTTAACCAGACTAAAATAGGTCTTGACATATTGCCTCACCTGTAGAATAATAGGAAAAGAAAGTCTAAACTCAGAAAACTGCAAACACAATGTCTGTGGTTTAAGCCAATATCTTGCTGCTATTAAAATCTTGTGTAAGTGTTCCTAAGAAAATCAAAACGTGTACTTTCGCTTTGCTTCCCTGAACCTGTAACTTTACCTAAAACGTAAGCCATGACACAACCATGATTCTGTGATACCTGTTTCCTTGCCAAAAATAAGGGTATAAAATCAGTTAAGCAAAAATAAATCTAAGCAACTCTTCTCAGAAGAAAATTCTCTAAGCTGTCTCTTGGTGTTCTTCTCGCGCCGACGACCCTCCACACCTTCAAGCCCGTTCCCTCTGCTGCGGCTGGACTGCGGCACTCAACTTATAAAACTAAGTTCTTATCTTAGCCAACTTTCCCTCATAGACCTCTTATAGGCCTCAACATTTCTCCCAAAGATATCCATAGATTTCTTGTCTGGGAAGAATAGCATTTCCTTTACTAATTGTGAAATTAAGCTTTTATTCTTTGCAACCATTATCGGAGCAAAGTACCTTCTTCTGGAAGTATTGGGTTATGACCACTGTGTGACTATATGTCATCTTGTCCATTATTCAGATCTTACATACCCTACAGTTTGTGCCTTCATGGTGGCTGGCAGCTGGCCCAATGCTCTGCTCAGTGCCTTGGTCAATGTAATAAATATTCTAAATCTCCTTTACTGCACCTTCCTGGGCCTCCATAATTTCTTTTGTGAGATCCCCACTCTTTTGAAACTTGTATGTGCTGATACATCTCTTTATGAAACTGGACTTTATGTTAGTTGTGTTGTGTATATTCTCATTCCAATATCTGCCATTATGACCTCATATGGGCAGATACTGTCTACTGTTTTGAGATTATGGTTGAAGTTATAGATGAGAAAGGCTTTGACAACCTCTTTATCCAATATGATTTTGATGTGTCTCTTCTATGGAACAGCCATCATCAAATATTTTCTCCCCAAAACCTATTATTCTGCTGATCTTATTGAAACAATGTCTGCTTCTGCACTATCCTCACTCTCATGCTCAACCCCTCCTCTGTAG
This sequence comes from Tamandua tetradactyla, assembly GCF_023851605.1. Taxonomy (NCBI): domain Eukaryota; kingdom Metazoa; phylum Chordata; class Mammalia; order Pilosa; family Myrmecophagidae; genus Tamandua; species Tamandua tetradactyla. Next base: position 221,969 of record NW_027518243.1, read on the forward strand.
TCTTTGAAACAAAAAGTTGGCTGGAACCCTCAGGAAAGTTTTGAGAAGGTAAATCTTCTTAAAATATTGATATCATTTGCAAATAATCCATGAAAGGACAGACCTTATTTACAGAATGGTATTTATAACAAAGTTAGAAAATGTACTAGAAAACATACAACCACAGAAAACCAATGCTTTTCTGCAGACAACTCATGGATAAATTCCTTTAGCCTACCCTTGGTAAAATGACAATGGATCAGATCACTCCTTCCTGCCGAGCTTCACGTGAGTTTAACAGAACTATCAACGGAATGCTGTATTTCAGGAGATATCAAAAACTTGCAAGTCTCACAAACAATAGAGAACACAAATGTCTTTTGACATTAGAAATGAGGAAAAATTCATAAGCTAGGTAATATTGACTCTATGCTGAATTTTACAATTTGCCTTTTTAAATGGCAGCATTATAATATTGTAACATCATTTTAAATAAACAATTGCAACACACTTCTCATAAATTAATATCCTCAATTCTTAAGGTAACATTTGAATCTAAGTATATTATTCTACTATGGCTCCCCAAAGTATATTTTTTCTGGTTTATTTTAGAAGTTATGTTATTTAAATAATTGTTAAATGCACATATATGCTTTAAATATTTCATAATATTTACATAATCAGCAATGAGAATATAGCCTATTATATATGGTAATCTTCTAAAATATTACCACATTTATTGTGTAGGCCCTTTTCCATTTATTTACATATATGCTCATATATGTATGTATATATGGATGCACATTTATATGCAAATACATATTTATATGTATATATGTACCTATATAAATTTATACATAGATATACACAGATGAATATGTATGTATGTATACATATAAATATGAAAGAACACACATATATTTATGTGAATAGCTCTCCTTATTTCTATGGATTTTTCCCTGATGTGTATTCTAAAGTGAAAATATTTCTTAAGTGAAATATTTTCATTTATTATTAAATTACTTATTATTAATGAAAAATCACTAATCCATTGTCTCTCTTATAATTCAGTGTAGCTACCATCTCTTATTTATCAGAATTTCTACAACTTTCATTTTTTACTTTGGTTATAAGTATGTCTCATCACTTCACATTATGTGTTTATTTTTATTCCTAATGTTTGGTATTATCTTTTAAATTTTAATTTACAATTCCACCTTTATCCAACTACCCAGTATGCAATTCTATGTCTAAATAGCCGTCTTTTTAGAGTAGCAGCAAATATTTAATCATCAATAAATTGCCTCTAGACCTCAAAGTGTTAATTGGTTTGATAAAAGAGCAAGGGTACTATTATAATTTGGGTTGGTAAAATGTGGTGCCTTTAGTCAAATCTTCAATTCATAAAACCTTTTCAGGGCAAGTCTCATTTAATAAATTAGCTGGAATAGAGGCTCACAATTTAAGTCAGTAAAAATTGCAAGAATGGTAAGATGACAGTTTATCATGTTCACTGGAGACATCCTCCCCAGTTATTTTATTAGTACCCTGAGGAATAGGCTGGGATAAAGTGATGAGATTTAAGGTAGAAAGTGTAGCATTGGCAGTCTGGGAGTCTGGCCTTGCAACTGGATATAACACAGTGGATGCAATTGGAGTGCTACCGAGGCCCTTGTAGGTGTGTCATTGATGGATTCCTAATTTGACATCCTAGGCTCCTTTGTCATTTTTTAAAGGCAATTAATTTAAAAAAATTTTTTTTTACATGGGTAGGCACCAGGAATCGAGCCCAGGTCCTCTGGCATGGCAGGTGAGAATTCTTGCCTGCTGAGCCACCGTGGCCCACCCTAAAGGCAATCATTATTAAATGTCTATAAGGGTAGTCACTTTTCCAGTGCCCAATCTCACTACAGATGTCACACTATTAAATATACAGCTACAAAGTTTCTCAGCTATTCCATTCCTAGGTATTTACCTAAGAGATATAAAGACATATGTCCATACAAACACCTGTACATGAATGGGGCTTTATTTATAAGCACCCCAAACTGGAAAAAAACCACAAATGTTCATCACAGGTGAAAGGGCTATACAAGGGAATAGTTAGCAACAAGAGTGGAATAAACCATTGATAGATGCAATGAATTACGGATGAATCGCAAAATAATTATGCTGACTAACAAGAGCCAGACAAAAAAGAACACAGTATAGGATTCCACTCGTGCAAATTTTTTGAAAATGAAAATAAATCTATGATGATGGAAATCAGATCCATGATTACCTGGGACCAGTTTTGGGATCAGAAAAGAGAGAGGGTTGATTATAAAGTGCTGTGAGGAATATGTGGAGGTGATGGTGATGGAAATATGATTGTGGTGATGTTTTTATGAGTGTACACAAACGTGAAAACTCACCAAATTGTAGGTTTAAAACTGCCCAATTATGATACAATCAAATGTTTTTAAAAAAAAGAACAGACTAAAAACAGGGTCTCTAATCCCATAAGATGTGCTTCTCTGATATAGATCTGTCTATAGGCTCCCTGGGTGATTCAATCAGGTGATCTCAATGGGAATTCTCCAACGATATGAAGAGACTCCAATGATAAAATTGAGAAAAATATTGATGCCCCATATTCTAATAGAAATAGTTCCTCTTATCAAATTCTGAGAGGAAAAGAAAGTCTAAATATTAAATTACTTTTGAAATTAATTTACCCCAAAATGCAAAGCACAGAACCAAATTATCTTGCCCTTTAAGGTAAAAGTACAATGAAATGAAGGTCCTTCCCCATTTTTTATTCTGCTCACTCACAGCCAGAAATGCTTTATAATACCTAGGTGCACTCCTTCAGCATCTGCAACCTGGGGTGTCTTCCAAAGGAATGAATATGACTCATTTAGGTCCTCAGAAGTTAATTCCAGATCAATTCTATAGTGTTACTCAATTTTTGAAAGGGCTCCAAAAGTTAATAGAATACCAAAGATAATCACAACTCTGGTTTCACATCCAACAAATTTAAAAAGCAGTTTTCCTGGACAAAATTATGCTGCCAGAACCCAGCATTTATTATTGCCAAAGACTATAGCAGAAATTTATGAATCTGGAAGAAAGAGGATAGCTGGAGAAAGCCTTTTAGTTTCACCAGAATGCTGGGAATTTTCTTAATTGTCCAGGGTTCATGACCTGCACATGTAAACTAAATAGGGGAAATTTCTCAGCAAGAGGTTAAATTTATTATTATGCCTATAGTATGCACACTGTATCTTCTCTCTCATAGAGTAGCAGTTGAGACACTGCTATTATCTTGTGAAGTATAAAATTTGCAGTAGTTACACTCCAATCACCATTTCTTACTTGAGGGTCTGATCTTTTTCATCTGGTATGTATACAAAATACCTTTATATTGAAATTTGCTCCTTTGTGCTGCATTTCAATGACTGGCATGAACAATTTAAATGTTGAACTTCTCTAGAACTCTGTACTGCATACAAGTCATCTAACTTGTAAAGACAGCAAATACTAGTAAAGTCATATATTTCTATGAATATTATTTTTCTATTATTAAATCTTTGCTACAGATGAGGTTGCTTTCCAGGGTCTCCACAGCCTCTGATGAGGCTCCTGCTGTTTATACATGAATATGAAATGTAGTTCAAGGTCAAGCTGCAGTCACCTGCACCTTGAGGCTGCCTGAACTTGGCAGTGTCTTTGTAAATTGTTTAAATCTTGCTTTGTTCATGCTTGCCATCCAGGAGACCAGCATTTGGGAGAGCCCCACTCCCACATTCTGTGCTTTCTCTGAAGTCTGTATGCCTCCATGTATCACTCTGGCTTCTTTGCTCAGAAATCCTGAATTTCATTGGCCTTCCTGAATCAAGGTATCTTTCCTTGGATGCCTTAGATTGGACATTTCTACAGACTTGTTTCAACTGGTACATTTCCATGGCATAAAAAACTTAACTTGCAACCGATTAAACTCCCTTTATTAAAAGTTGTTCTGTTTCTGGTGTATTGCAATCCAGCAGCTAGCAAACTAGAACATCTCCTCAGTCCTGCCTCCATCCCTCATTCTTACCTTCACCAATAGAGCCTGCCCTGTACAATTCACAGTACAGAAAGAGTAATCAAAACAACATACTCTCTTGAGGTGGGGCAAGATGGCAGCTTAATGAGGTGTGGAATTTAGTTTCTCCTCCAGACCAGCAAGTAAATAGCTGGAAACAGTACAGAACAACTTCTGGGGGATCATCAGTGACCAGACACACTGCATACATCAGTCTGGACTGAGTAGAATGGCTGAGATCCCACACAGGACCTGGTGCTGCTTCCCCATGGACATGGTAGGCTTATTTCTCAAAGGAAAAGGAAATAGACTTTAGTAGCAACAAGGGCCTACCTAACTCAACCGAGCTCCAATTGTGGAATTAAATAACAAATTCCCACTACTGAAAACAGGTTCACAGCACAGATAAACCTGGAATATGCACTAAAGGTACTAGGAGCTTTTGCCCCTTCAGGGAAAGTGTGGGGCTGATGGGGAGAAAAAACACAGGTATTTTGAGTTGGACAGCATGCAATACTGGAAAAGAGCTGGACCCCAAGAAAAAGGGTCATATAGAACATCGAGATGCTCATACTGTGAACCACCAACTCAAGCTTTTGATCAGCAAATTTGAGGAGTAGGGGTCTGGCTCTGTAAAAGGAATTTTTTTTTCCTTTCTTAAAAACCTCATTAGATAGAACTGCAAGCACTGTCAGGTTCCAGTACTACTCCAGGCAAGGGCAAAACTAAAGCATGTCTTAGAGACAAAGTAACGAGTCAAATGAAAGATATTAATTCCCCAAAGGGTGTATCTTCCCCAAGAAAAGGGGGATGGGCCCCAGTTCAAGTGAAAGCCCTCCTTTAAGGAATTCATGTCTAGGGACTAGAAAACAAAAATCAAAGCCCACTTATTATCTCACCTCTGCCTCAACCATGTCCCTGGCAGGAAGAGTTTGCTGAAGTTAAAAAGGCACTGCATCACTTTAAGCTGGTGGGAAGCTGTGGACAGACAAGCACCACAAGCTGGGCAAGATAGGAAAATCAGAGAGTCTAGAGGCTTCATAGGAATGTCTGACAACCAGCTAGATCTCACCCTAGGGGAAAACTGATATGGCTCCTCTCTCCTCCTGAGCCTTGGGTTGGGCTTGGTGGTCTGGAATAATCTGACTGGAGTCTATAATGTCTAAGGAGATTTTCCTGAAAATAAAAAGGATCCATAAAGGCAGGGAAAAACAGAAAAACAAAAAACTGAAAAATTATGATCAGTTGGACAGAACCTATGCTAAAGGTTTAGAATAAGCTGAACTGAACATCAAGGAACAGGTAGAAAACAAAGTCAACCACCAAGGAAGCCTTAGGTAAAAGAGCGAAAAGAACCTCCAGAATAAACTAATTAAAGAAGTCAAATGCCTAGATGCCAGAAAAAAATGAGTCATTTTAAGAAAATCAAAGATATGGCCCAGTCAAAGGAAAAAACCAACATTTCAAATGAGATATAGTAGTTGAAATAACTAATTCAGGATGTTCAAATAAACATGCAAAATATCATCAAAAATCAAATCAGTGAGTTGAGGGAGGACAAAAGGAAGAAATTGGGTGAATATAAAGTAGAACTTGAAAGATTGAAAAAAACATATTGCAGACCTTATGGAAATGAAAAGCACAATGGAAGAGATTAAAAAACAATGGGGGGTGGGCAACCAAAAGAATAAAATATTGAGGAATAAATTTAAGTAAGGAAACAAAAGACCTATACACAGAAAACTATAAGAAATTGCTAAAAAAATAAAAAATCATGGAAGGTCTAAATAAATGGAAAGGCATACTGTGTTCACAGACTGGAAGACTAAATATAGTTAAGATGTTAATTCTACATGCAACTATGTGATGATATTGTGAATTGCTGAGCGTATGTGTTGGGAATGTTTCTTTCTTGTAATTTTTTTAATTAATAAAAAATTTAAATAAATAAATAAAAATAAAAGAATATACCTATAAAAAAAGATGTTAATTCTACCCAAGTTGATTTATAGATTCAATGCGATACTAGTTAAAATCACAGCAACTTACTTTACAGAAATAGAAAAACCAATAATCAAATTTATTTGGAAGGGAGGATGCCATGAATAGCTGAATATATCTTGAGAAAGAAAAATGAAATGAAATGGGAACTCACATGACCTGACTTTAAAACATGTTACAAAGCTACAGTGGTCAAAACAGCATGGTACTGGCATAAAGATAGATAGACTGATCAGTGAAATTGAATTGAGTTTTCAGAAATATACCTTCTTTTCTATGGGCAATTGATCTTTGATAAGGCTGTCAAGCCAATCCAGCTGGGACAGAAGCCTCATCAATAAATGGTGATTGGAGAACTGGATATCCATATGCAAAAGAATGAAAAAAAAGATCCACATCTCACACCCTATACAAAAATTAACTCGAAATGAATCAAAGACCTAAACATTAACACTAAGACCATAAAACTTTTAGATGAAAATGTAGGGACATATCTTATCAATCTTATAATAGAAGGTGGTTTCCTAAACCTTAAACCCAAAGTACGAGCCTTGAGAAAAGGAATAGATAAATGGGATCTCTTCAAAATTATACAGTTTTGTGCATCAAAGAACTTTGTCAGGAAAGTTAAAAGGTAGCCTATGAAATGAGAGAAAATATTTGGAGAGCACATATCAAAAAAGTGTTTAGTATCCAGAATATAAAAAGAGATTCTTCAAATCAATAACAAAAAAGACAAACAACCCAATTTAAAAATGGGCAAATACATTTTTCTGAATGTTTTCAGAAGAGGAAATACAAAGGCTAAAATGCACATGAAAATATGCTCAATTTCACTGACTGTCAGGGAAATGCAAATCAAAACCAAAATGAGATATCATCCTACACTCACTAAAATCGCCATTATATAAAAAAAACAAAAACAGAAAATGACAAGTGTTGGAGAGGATGCTGAAAAAGAGGCACATTATCCGCAGTTGGTGGGAATGTAAAATGGTACAACTGCTCTAGAAGGGAGTTTGGCAGTTCCTCAGGAAGCTAAGTATAGATTTGTCATATGATCTGGCAATTCCATTTCTAGGTCTATATCCAGAGGAACCGAAGGTAAGGATGCAAATGGACATTTTCACACTGACGTTTATAGCAGCATTATGATTGGCAAGAGATGGGAACAGCTGAAATGTCCATAAATGGATGAGTGGCTAACAAGCTGTGGTACAGACATACAATAGAATACTATGTAGCTATAAGACAGAATAAAACCATGAAGTGTGTTAATGTGGGTGAACATTAGGGACATTATGCTGAATGAAATTAGCCAGAAACAAAAGGACAAAAACAAAGTCTCACTAATATGAACTAATGTTAATGAATGAACTTTGAGAGTTAAGATTAAGAACAAAGGTTATTAGGAAACAGAAGGCTGAGACTGGGCATTTGGTGCTGAAGGAATACAGAATGTACAACAGAACTGATTGTAAAACTTCAGAAATGGATAGCACAATACTACTTCATAGTAGCACAATAATATACATACACTGGATGAAGCTGAATGTGAGTATGGTTGAGGGAGAAGGGCTGTGGACATGGATGAAACCAGAAGGAAAGATAGAGGATAAAGGGAACAATGATGGGATTAAATGTACAAATATAAAACAGTTTTGCACGGGAAAGAACAAATGATTGTCAACATTGTAAGGGTTTGAATATGGGTAGTATAAGGAAAAGGTACAATCAATGAAAATTATGGTTTTTAGCCAATATCAACATTGTTTTTTGAAAAAATATTTTATTGATAAATCTTAACATACATACATTCTTAAAATACAAACATTCCATACTTGGTGTACAATTAATGGCTCCCATATCACATAGTTATGTATTTATCAACAAGATCATTTTTGAACATTTGCATCACTCCAGAAAAAGAAATAAAAAGAAAAAAAGAACTCATATATCTCATACCCCTTATCCCTCCCTCCCTCTCATTGACCACTAGTATTCCCATCTACCAAATTTATTTTAACCTGGCTCCCCATTTTTTATTCATGTTTTTACTTATCTATACATATCCTAGAAAAATAGGAGCATTAGAGCACAAGATTGTCACAGTCACACAGTCACATTGTAAAAACTATATCATTATACAATCATCTTCAAGAAACAAGGCTACTTACTAGAAAACAGCTCTACAGTTTATTCCAGTACACCATAAACTAAAAAGGTATATCTATATAACACATGCAAATAATGTCTTGACTGAGATTTCTCAGCCACTGAAACTTTGTCTCATTTCTCTCTTCCCCTTTAGGTCAAGGCTTTCTCAGTCTCTTAATGCCGGGTCCTGGTTTATCCCAGGATATCTGTCCCATATTGCCAGAGAGATTTATACCCTTCAGAGTCATGTTCCATGTAGGAGGAGGGCAGTGAGTTCACCCGCTGAGTTGCTTAGAAAGAGTGGCCACATATAAGCCACAAAAGAGGTTCTCTGGGGGTAATTCTTAGGCCTAGTTTTAAGTAAGCTTAGCCTATCCTTTGCAGGAATAAGTTTCATAGGACCAAACCCCAAGATTGAGGGCTCAGCCTATTGATTTGGTTGTCCCTACTGTGTGTGAGAACATCAGAAATTCTCCAAGTGGGGAAGTTGAATATTTCTTCATTTCTCCCCATCCCCACAAGGGAACTTTACAAATACTTCTTTGTTCAGTGCCCAAATCACTCTGGGATTTATTGAGACATCGCATTAACCTGAACAAGCAAACAAAATCTCACACCTTATTCAAGATTCTATGTGTACTTAAGGCGTTCAACTAAACTGACCATACAAGTTAAATTCGAAATGCAGTACTCAGTCTTCTGATATATCTTAGTCTTTCTCATTGGCTTCATTCATATCTCTGTTTGATGCCTCATCACTTTTTCAACTTTTTAAACATTTCCTGTATGGGGTACTTCTGACTTTCACAGCATCAGAGCTCTAACTGAGTCTCAGGTGTCACATAAATACTGAGAGTTTCTGGGATCAAACAGGTTATATACAAATAGCTCAGTACACCAGAATTTAGAAATATCAATTACAATATCTGAATATTTTGACTATGTAAGAGCTTACAATCTAGGACCCTTTACAATAGACCCTCGACTTTAATTCTCTGAGTTTGAATATTCTAGTTAGCCTATATGAGTGAGACATGATAATATCTGTCTCTTTGTCTCTGCCATTTCACATACTGTCCTTAAGTCTCATTCACCTAGTTGCAGGCCTCATAACTTCATTCCTTCTTGCAGCCACCCAGTTGTATGTAAACACCACATGTTCCCCTTTTCACACCTTAGTCATTGTACTCTTAGGCCTTATCACATGTAGAGGTATGAATGAAGCTGATCTGGGTAGGACTAAGATTAATCAGAATACTGGGTAAAGGATGATATAGCCCATATTTTCAAACTTCAACCTCTGTGCAAGATCAAAAGGAGAGATGTTTATTTGGTACAAAATTTATATTTTGGGTAGCACATTATTTAACTTGTATGGTCAGTTTACTTCAACATCATAATTACATGGAAACTTGAATAGGGCATAAAACCTTCTTGGTTTGTCCAGGTTAGTGTGATGCCCTGACACATGTCATAGTAATTTGAGTAGAGAATAAAAATAGTATTTGCAAAGTCCCCTTTGGGGACTGGAGAGAAAGGAGTAAATATTTATTGCCCCATCTGGGGAATTCCTGTTATTCTCACAAGCAAGTGGGGACAACCAATTCAATAGGCTGATACCTCAATCTTGGGGATCATGCCTATGAAGTGTATTCCTGCAAAGGAGAGGCTAAGCCTACTGATAATTATGCCTTAGAGTCATCCCCAAACAGCCTCTTTTCTCACTCAGATGTGCCCTCTCCAAGCCAACTTGGCATGTGAACTCACTGCCCTCCACACTACTTGAGACATGACTCCCAGGGGTGCAAATCTCCCTGATAAGGTGGGATAGGTCTTCTAGTGGTGAGCCAAAATCTGACATTGTATGAGAAAGCCTTCTTGACCAAAATGGGGGAGAGCAATGAGAGAAAATAAAACCTCAGTGGCTGAGATTTCAAGGAGAGTTGAGAGGTTATCCTGGAAGCTATTTTTGTGCACTATATAGATATCCCTTTTCAGTTCATGGTATATTGGACTGGCTAGAGAGAAGTACCTGAACCTGCTGAACTTTGTCCCAGTAGCCTTCATTCTTGAAGAAAAATATGTAAGTATATAGCTTTTACAATGTGACTGTATGATTTGTGAAAACCGTGTGTCTGATGCTCCTTTTATTCAGGGTGTGAACAGATGAGTTAAATGAAAAAAAGGATAAAAAATAAATGAATAATAGGGGGAAGAAAGGGTAAAAATTAGGTAGATTGAAATACTGTGGGTCAATGAGAGGGAGGGGTATGGGGTATGGAATGTATGAGGTTTTTTTCCTTTTCTTTTTGTTTTTTTTTCTGGAGTGATGTAAATGTTCTATATATGATCATGGTGAAGAATACATAAGTATGTGATGATATTGTGAGTCATTGATTGTATGTAACATGGTTGGACTTTATGTGCATGAATTTCTCAAGAAAAAATGTTTATTATATATATAAAGTACATGCTCTCTGTAGGCAGGCCAATTCTGGAGAGAAAAGCCTGGCTATTTAGGTGCAGATCCTATTTTCAAACACCATTTAGATAAGCCTGTCCATCTTCTCTGGGTAGGCCAAGTGAGACAGATGACAAGTGTTCGGGTAATGGTGCCTCCTCAATATGGAAACATCAGGATTATATGGCAAGTGTTATCTGCCAACAATAGTGATAAAATACACACACCTTTTTGTAATTTTTTTCCTTAGACTTTTAAATTTATTCCAAGCATTCTGCACTTTGCAACTTTCCTCATGCTCTTTTTGCCTTGAACGCTTTTCTCAACTTTAAAGGTTCTTCTCAAATGTCATCTTAGTTTGACAGGATACTATGGCATAAACCATACAATGAGGTAGCTTAAATAATGGGAATTTATTGTCTCATCATTTTGGAGGCTATAAGGCTTTTCTTCCTCCTGGGATTAGTAGAGTTCTAGCACTTGGAATGCTTAGGGTCTTTGGCTTTTCCATCACACAGCAGTATCCTCAACTTGCTTTCTGGGTTCCCATTGATTCTGTGCTTCTAGCTCCTCACTTCTGCCTCCTTTCTGTGGGTTTCTCTTTAAAGTCACCAGAAATAAGACTAAAACCCAGTTTCATTCAGTTGAGTCAAACCTTAAGTAAAAATAGCCATCTGCAAGAGGTCTTATTAACAATAGGTTCACACCCACAGCAATGCAGCTTGATCTAAGGAAATATTTAAATTAGGGTACATAATTCCATCTATCACATCATCTTATTTATGACTTTCCCTCATTTCTTCAACAAGAAACCTCTCTTCTCTGAGGCTGAGGTCCAATGCTTTGCATGTCATAATCCTCCAAGTACCAATCACATCAGATTCACCAGGGTTGCTGACTAAAATGACCATTACTGAACTCGTCTACACTATCCAAATCTCGGGAGGTAGGACCCTTAAACATACATTGCAAGAAGATCCTGATTATCTTGCACATTTAAGTCTGATCTTTTCATTTGCACTTGATCGTCATTGAGTACATTTTACCCTATGATGTGACCTGGCTATTTGGCATTTAGATCCCTAGAGGATTCTTGAGAAAGGAAGTTTACTTTTTAACAACTCAACATGGAATTTGCATATTGTGGCTGTTCAACAAGAAAATGTTGCCCATAAGAATTTATTTTTATTATCTCTCAAAGGATTTAACTGAAACTCTTTACTTATGTTTTCCTGACAAGATAATGTCTAGAAGTAAAAAAGTACATAAATGAAACAATTATAAAAATAATCCATTCTGCAACCTTCCCATGCAAAACAAAAAATTCATTAAAACAACTGTGCTCTGCTTCATGGTGTATACCACCTTCACCAAGGTGGTCAAATCAAGGCATTCTAGACTGCTTATTTTAAATGAAACATAATGTATTGCATATCTCAGAATTGTTTTCTACACAATAAAGAATTATTCTTTAATAGGTATAGTGTGTCCTTACCATCTCCTATTGAATTTTTTTTGGGGGGTATGCATGGTCTGGGAAATGGCAGTTCATCATTTTTAACCAAAGAAGTTATGGGTTTATGGAATAATCATGCATAAAATATAGGATTTCAATATACCATCCTGCCACCAACATCTTGCATTAGTGTAAAATGTTTGTTAGAACTGATAGACTATTTTTAGTCTATCATCAGACCTTTACTATTAAAGGTCATGGTTTAACTTAGTGTTCATCATGTGTAGTGTAGCTCAATCCAACTGCCCTTTTTTTTAACATGGGCAGGCACCGGGAACCAAATCCAGGTCTCTGTTATGGCAGGAGAGAACTCTGCCACTGAGCCACCATCGTACCACCCTACCCAATTGCATTTGTAAATGCAGAATGAATCAGTTAACATGCAAGGACTCTCTAAAACCTTAATTTAATTTCAGGTAGCATTTTTTACCATTTTAAAATTTTATGTGATATGAGTTATAAATATCACAGTTATTGTACAGTCCTTTAGCTTGTAATGACTACAGTAAAGCTGTTCTCATTTTGAAATGAATCCAAGTGGTCAACACAGGGCAGGAGCAGAAGCATCTCAGTAGCTCTTCTTGGCTCATAAGGGTACCATGAGGAGTAACAGGTTCTAGTAACAATGTTCTTAGTTTATAGGATCCTACAAGATATGGAAAACGTAATTCTTGCTATGACAATGCTGCATTTCCATAGCCATTTAAAAGCTCTTCAACAAATAAGCTATGTGCTTCCATTCAAGGGAATGGGATATCAGCTGAAGTTCTTAAACCAAACTGCTTTAGGACGGCCACATCCTTATAAGGTGGGGGAAGGTAGTTTCAGCACCTAGTTCTGAGTAAAATCTTCTTTACATGTATATTTCCTGCAACATGTACTCAATTCAAAATAAAAACAGATATACAAAGCCCAAGGAAGTTTTTGACTCCCTTATCATTAAAATGAATTTAAAACCATTAACAGCGGATTACCAAATTGAAACATTTCATGGAAATGCATCATTGAAATCTCTGTTCCCTAACTTTCAAACATTTTATTTCACACAAATTTCCTGATACCAAAATGTTACATATTTGAGCATTTGAGCCTGAAAGAAACAGATGGTTCTTTCAGTTCCTCACATCAACCTTTCTTCAGAGGCAAATAAAAAAGAAATTATATTATGTAGAATTCATATAGAAAAATTTCTTTTATAAGAACAAATATATTTTTGACATTTCAGATTACTTAGCAATTCAATTTATGTTGAGAAAAATTATTCAATTATTAGGAGGCTACTGGGGACTGAATCATGCCCCCACAAATGGCACATTTAGGTCCTAACCCCTGGTCTGGTGCATGAGAACCATTTGTAAATAGGGCCTTTGAAGATGTTATTAGTTAAGGTATGCCCAAACTGAATGAAAGCAAACCTTACTTCAATATTGCTGAAGTTCTTGTATGTAAAGGAAATTCGAGACAGAAAGAGAAGCCACAGGGAGTTGCCAAAAGTTGGAAGTTAATGGAACTCAGAAGAGAAAGAAAATGTGCCACCATGTGCACTGCCACATGATGGAAAAGCCAAGGAGCCCCAAAGTTTGCTGGCCAGTCAGAAGATGCCAACTCTGGGAAGAAGCAAGTCTTCTAGCTTCTGAAACTGTGAGCCAATTAATTCCTGTTGTTAAGCCAACCCAATGTGAGGTATCTGCTTTAGCAGCTAGGAAACTAAAAAACAATGCATTAAATCAAAGGAACCCAAGAGACAGACAGCAGATATTTTAACCCTTGATTAAGGACAAAAAGTCTTATTTAATTTTTTCTTGTATTTTTTGAAGAAGATACTCCATTTGTAAATTCAAATTTGGTTGACCATTTTTAGTCTTTTTGCTCAATATTTTGAACATTTCCATTTTCTTCTTTTTGTAGAGCCTGTGAGCTTCTCCTCTCTCTTGTTTTCTTCTCTCAAATTCCTAAAATTTACATATTCCATTAGTAATTAGTAATTTTTGTTACTAACAAACAGCTGACATATTTCAAAAGCTGTTTTTAATATACATCACCACACAAATAGTATAAGGCTTATTCCTTATATTTTGCAAAATATGAATTATTTCCCAGTATTGAAGTTGTACACCCTCTATGCCTTCACACTATAAGGCACACTACAACATGGAATAAATATTGTAAAGTTATTAAATAGTGTTAACTGTGTGCAAAAATAAAATTATAACACAGAACAGAGAAGGCATATATTTATGTAATGATTTCATCACTAAATTATATCCATAACATCTTGTTTCTTCCTCAGTTAGTTATTACTCAATCTTATAGATCAGGTGGTGTGCATGTGGGGGAGGGGTGGGGGGTTGAAGTCTTATACTGTGAAAGAGTTAAAAGGGAATAAGCTTATCTTCCAATGTTCCATTAATGTTGAAATCTTCATTTCCAGAAAGCTGTATCTGGAATTCCTTTTAATATGTCATCTGAGCAATTTAGAGGTTTAAATCAAGAACCATTTATTGACTACTATGTATGTGCAAAATCTTTTGCTAGGTATTATGATTTTGTGTATTTAATAATTAGCATACTCATTTGATTTACTAACATAAAGAATCAAATTTACTTTGAATATAAAAAATAAAAATTCAGTTATAGATAGATCTGGAAGCTTCTACACAAAATGTACTGTGACATTTTTATTAAAATTAAATATAAAAGCTAAACAAAAGTTCTTAAATTATCTTCACCTTACAAATGAGAAACTGATGCTCACCACTATCGAAAGAACCTTGCCCAAAGTTCCAGATCATTGGCAGACTTAGCTAAGAGCTGAGTTTCACTTACAGATCTTTTAAATTCAAATTCTGTCCAATTCCTCATTATACTAAACTATATCACTTAAAATTATACTCCCATATCATAGAGTATTTTATTTATAAAGTACATAGTGAAAAAAACCTTAATATTCTTACTTTCAATTATGAGTCTTTATTTAATTGAGTTCTTAAGTAGATTATAAATATTAAAGAACTTTAATTAAAGTTCTTAATTTTGATTTCTAATGGGTAATGATGCTGGCTGTTATTTTAACATTTGAAATCTGCAAGGGCTAAGAAAATGTCAACTTTGATGATTACAAAGCCTTAGTTTGACATAAAGGAATCCCATTTCTGATCTACTAGTATCACCTCTCTGACACAATATAAATCAAGGAATTTAAGTCTCCCATTCTGCTCAGACAATTCATTCATTCAACAAATATTTACTGAGGGCATACTATGTGCCTGACACTCAGAAATACAGTTTATATACACATTTAGTATACATATGGAAAAATGGATCAAAATACATTTTAAAAGTAGAACTTACTTGTTTCTTAGCAGCACACTTAGCTTGTACCTGTTCATACTCTTCTTGTGCTTTTTGATTTGATGCTTTATTTTTATTTTTCTTTGAAGTAGCAATGGAACTTTATAAAATAAATTAAGACAAGTAAGTCACAAGGACTAAAAACAATATAACCACAATTTTGACAAGCATGGAACAAAAAATCTCAGTAACACAAATAATTTGAGGGGGGAAGAAAGAAGGACATTAACTTATTAGTAAAATATACAAGTAATAAGATTTTAAAAATACAGCTACAGCTTTCAGATTGTAGATTAATTCAATAGCATTACCTCAACCAGGAAAAACAGAAAATTTTGAAAGACACTTAAAAAAGTAAACATATGAATGACATTGGAAAAGGCATTATATTGAATGACATTAGGAAAGTTGTGTACATAAACTTCAATCTCAAATTTCCTTGACCACCTCCTTTCTATCCATTTCATCTATTCAGTCAATAACAACACCATGGACTTAGTCACCATTTAAAATTGTTCCATCTTCACCTTTCTGAAGGTGGTCCACCTTGTCAAGTCTAATTCAATCACTTTGGCCTAGATTCTGTCCATTTCTTCAGGATACCTGATCCAGCAATAATCCCTTTCCTTTTTCACCACATCAATTCCATAATTACAGAATTATGTTTTAATAGCTCCCTTTTTAAAGTATACATTACCAATCATCAGATTCTATAGTACCCTTTTACCTACCAATCTCTCATTTCCTTTCCTTTCATATTCAATTTTCTGCCCTCACCAAGATCATTATGACCAAATATGATTACAAAGTTAATGAGCACTTTTCAGTCTTCATTGAATTGACTACTCACTACTTTTGAAAACCCCTTTCCCTTAGTTTTGGTGACATTCTTCTCTTCTGTTCCTTTTTAACTGCTCCTTCATAGTTTAAGACTTTATACAGTTAGAGCCTCTTTCTCTTTCTCACCCAAAGTTTTTCCCAAGAAAGTATGAAGACACACCCAAGTTTTACCCCAAGGTGTAAGGATACAAGATGTACATAGAGAGTTTCCATATTCTCTTTAGGCAGTCATATCCATGATCATGGTTTCAGCTCCACATATATGTATCAGGGACCGCCCCTCATCACTCTCCTGAAAATCCTCTGTCAAAGTCCCCAATAATTGCCTAGTCAACAAAGAGCTGATTTTAGTCCTAGTCTAGTCCACAAAGACATGATTTTAGTCCTATTATCCTTGGGCTTTATAGTATTTGACAACTGAACAATCTCTACTTCTGAAAAGTTTCCTCTGCTGATTTAGTTTTCACTGTCTTTACCTATTTCTGACTGTTCTATTTAACTTCTTCAATGACAGCATTTACCTGTTTTTACCTCATAATAAGTAATAACTAAAAATTATTTTTGCCATCTTATCATGTCTTACAACTTAACTCTTGTAACATCAGTTATCACCAGTGCTAGTTTTTTGTCTGAGCTTTGTATCCAATATTCAATAATATGATGGACAAGTCTATTGAAATACTTTTCATGTCACTGCCTTTATCTCCAACTATACTTTTTTCTGGGTTCCTATTTCCTGTTATTTTTAGCACAAACAGCTAACAAGTTTAAAGGACAGAATTTCAGTGAAGTAAAAAATTTGATTCCATATAACACCTGGCTTCTTTGCAATTTTAGATTTTAATGTTGCTTTTTCACTTGTGATAAGTGCAGAGATAAAAGAGTTGGTGTCTTCAAAACCAAAGGGTTCTGAAGCTGTGCTGTTTGTCTTATAATTGCACCCACACACTTATCTTCTAAAAAAAATAAAGATTAATAGTAGTTGTAGCTAACACTCATGTAACACCATGTATCACACACTTTTTTAAAGCATCTTTCATAAATTCATTTATTTAGTTTTCACAATAATATCATGTGATAAGTCAGGTATGCCAAAGTCTATCTGCATGATCCATCCTGGGTAATTTAACACTGTGGTGCTGAGTTACACGTTAATGTTCTCCCCATTTCAGAGAAGAGTGCTGAGGCACCAACATGTTAAGTCTGGCTTCAGAATCCACACCATTAACTACTACACTATAATACCCCTCAAAAATTAGTTTTAAATAATTTTAAAACTGTGGTCCAAGGAAGTTAATAGCACTTGGGAGACAGAAATCCCAAATCCATATCTCTTAATTCCTATTCCATTATTTCTTCAATTAAATTAAACCACCTAATTTAGTAATTTCAGCTAAAAGAGTCTTCCTGAAAATATTTTTACCTAATAACTGTGACTTCTAAAATGTTTAAAATAAGAAAAATTCCAATTCTTCATAGATTTATGCCACAAACTCTTTAATAAAACACTACCTACATTTAAAGTAAAAGATTTCAAAAGAAAGAAAACATACTTTACTGCTTTGATACTTTGGGTGCTGGTAGAGGCTGGTCAATGTTACATTGTTCTTCAGATAAAGCCAGATCAATGCTACATTGTCCTGGCAAAGGTTAGTCAACTTGTTTTTCAGAGGAAGTTTGGTCAACTTTTTAAAGTTGCTTTCTAAGTCTCTCCTCTTCAGCCAAATAGAGATGTTTCAGATAATCAGGATATTGATCTGTGAACTGGGATTCTTGTGATGCTTGAGCCTTTTTTGTCTTCCACAGTAACTTCTTGTAATTTTGCTGAATCTTCAGTTTTCCTCAAAAAGCAAAGCCTTGCCCTATATTGAGGAATGTCAGCCATAAATTACTTTCACAGAAAACAAGTTGCATAAAGTGTAGCCAATAATTTAAAAAATGAAAAAACTTTTTACATCATCACATTCAGATGGTAGTTACTTTGCTTTGCTTTAAAAATTACCACATGAAACAAATCTAAGGTAATTAAATGTAAGGATTAAATAGCACGTTGGCCCTTTGCAAAAAAGACCAGGCTAACTTTAGCCAGTGCAGACACCCAACTAAGAAGAATTTCAAAAAAGGAAAACTTACCAACCTGGGCTGCTGTATAACTTCAGTATCATATTCACAAATCAAAACAAACTCTCAACTCGTTTAAAATACTTAATCCGGGTTTTAACAAATACTTGAAAATAGAAAAAAATTTCAAATATATCATTTTACTTCAGAAAAAATTAGTTATATACTATTTTTGAAAATACTTCCACACAAAAGAAAAAAGGTGGTATGTGGCTTCCTGAACAATTATCAGGACACCGAATTTATTTAATATTCTAAACATCTCAAACGGGACTTGAAGGAACTTACAGACAGCAGGGCAAAAGGACAAACAGGACAAAAAGGAAAGGAACAGTAAGTAGAGTGGAATGCTGCCGGAATATTTCTACATCCAGGGTTTTGGGTCAGCGTGTTTCTGGCTACCTTGTCATTCATCCTAATACATACACAAATTCCTATACGTAATACATACCCAAGTAGACCTGTGGACGCTCTCCGCTTACGGTTTCACGGGGGAAAAGGTAGAGGGAAAGACTTTGACCCAAAAGTAGTCAAGTCCGGGAAAAATGTTTAAACATTTAATTTTAACAACACTGTTCGATCTTCCCAAATAGAGATAGGTCTGGTTCCTAAATCCTTCCGTGCTTTACTCTTTGCAAATCTGAGGCCTTTAAAGAGGCTGCCTTCTTACGTACCCTCATGGACACTCCCAGCATGGACCTTCAGATGGTTAGGATTCCACTTCTTCTGTTTCACGTTCTTATTCTTGCACCCAACCGGAGAAACTCCTTCGTAACGTGACCCAAAACTCCCAACTTCCCACCTTGCTGCCGGCCTCACTGGCGCCATTACAGACAACTCACTTTCCCAGAAACCACAACCGTCGCTGTCCAAATGCGTCATCAAGCCGAAGCAATCCGTTTTCGAAGCAATTGAAGCACTGGGTTCAGCTACAGTCTGACTCGGAGTTCGACTTCTCCAGCCTGTACCATATCGTGACAAGCGCTCGCCTCACAGCCACGTGTGCGCCACGTACAGCCCGGGAGGTGAGCGTCATGGTGGCTTTTTGCTCTCTCCCGGAGACCCAGGACTTGCCTACGCTGCGTGCCAAGCTGCAGGGCCTCCTATGGTTTCTGAGGGACGCCCTGCCAATTTCCAATGAGCATACGGTGGACTTTTACACGGGGTCCTTGTGGGAGCAGTTGGTCGACTTGTCGCCGGCGATCGTGCTGTCTGTGCTGAAGAGGTCGGCGATGGAGGCGGACACGGGGGCGCACCCCCTGGTGGAAATAGAGGGGAGATCATGTGAGCTGCGAGGTGGGCAGGGAAGTGGACAAGGCCCCGCCCCTCGGAGCGCGTCCGCTAGTGGAAGGTCCAGAGGCCTTCAGGTAGGCTAAGGGTTGGGGTCCAGGGACCCCCATATGCACATTCGGGGCGCCCTTCCTGGACGTTGTTCTAGCCCCCATATGTTTGTGTATATCTGTAAATACTCAGGAAACCAGGTATGGGAGTTCGTTCATTTAGTAATTCAACAGTAATAGTTTAGGGGGAAAAATGAAACAGGCTCTCACAGAATTTATAGAATCTATGTGGTAACACAGCAGAAGAGAAATCAACAGTTAATGAAATAAATAAGAAATGATGATAATGGCCACGAAGAAAATAAAACTGTAAAATGTGATTGTGTGTGAGGAGGCTGCTTTAACTTTAGATGATCAGGAGAAGCGGTGTCAGTTAGCTGCTGGGAGTGATTCTGCCCCCGGGAACCACAGCGGAGGCCCCGAGACATAAAAGATCAGGGCTGGTTGAGGTTGGGGGAAGAAAGCTGGTGTGGCTGGAGCTAACTTAGAGGAAGCCACTGGGGCGGTAGGGAGGAAGGCTGGCTGGATCATGCAGACCTTTCTTCTAGGCCTTTGAAGGAGTTTGGGATTTTGAGTGTGATGAAAACGGTTGGAGCCATTTAGGCAATATGATGGCCTAATCTAATTTAGATTTTAGAAATGATGCTAATGATATTCTGGTAGTTATTTGAAGAATTTACTAGTAGAGGAATATATTTTGGAGATGGCATTGAGAGAACACTAAACAGTCTCCTGGAGTTATTTCTCTGACAATGCTTCGGGACTTAACCCAGCTTGCCCCGCTAGTGAATTTTATTCATTGGGCATTCTCTGAAAGCACCACTAGAGGGTCTCCTAGAATAGCATTGAGTAAAGATTGGTTGACTTGAAGTCGTTGTTTATTGTTGGAAAGTTTGGCACCTCTTAAATTTGTTCTCATAATACCCTGTACTTATGCAACTTTACTCATAGTCAAGAAGAGCAGGGACCACGTTGGTCCTGTCAACTGATGTATATACCCAACACTTGGTAAAATACCTGACATACATTAAGTTCTCAATGACTGCTGAATGAGTGAATTAATTAGTAACTCATAGTAGTTTACCAAAACACACACACATACACAAGTGTTTGTTAAGTATAAAGCATGAGACTTTCATATGAGTTTAGTGTGGTCTTTGTACCAGATGGCAGAATTAGATTGCCATACATGTCCTAATAATAATAATGATGATGATGATGATATTAATTTATATTTACTATGTACCAGGAATTGTACTAAGTGTTTTTGAGCATATTTTCTGATTTAATCTTTACATCAGCCTTACAAGATGGGTTCTGTTATCACCAATTTGTAAAATTGTCACTTAATGAGTTAAATTGCCAGGGACACAGCTTGTAATGGATGATTATGTTAAATAAAATTACCAGACAATTAATTTAGTCAAGCTGTCAGAAAGTTTTACTTAGCAAATCACACTGGGCAACCCCAAGTCCAATGAGCTGGGAAGGAGTTCCACAAACAAAGATGTGGGGGGGGGGGATTTTATAAGTAGAACAAGGAAACATAGCACAGGGAATTCTTGTTGGTTGTTAAGAGGCTTTTACCCTAATATGGGATGTTGCTGGATAGTTAAAATTACTTTATAAAGGGCAGGATGAATTATTGCTTTAGGATTGATTCATCTCAAGTTTCAACATTTGGGAGCACTGACCTGAGTTCTGATGTACTGACACAGAGGTTAGCATGAGTGACTCTACTTTGGGCCTTCTGAGCTTTGTTAAATGATTCAAACCTTGGTCATCTAACTTCAGAGTCTGAACTTTTCATCATCATGATAGAAATCTATTCTGAATTATTTGAGAATGAATTGCTCAGTCCTTTTATTATCAAAATCATTACTTTTGACATGATTGCATTCCTTGTTTTTTTTTTACTCTCTTTTCCCCTTCAAGAATATAAGAATTATTTTGTTCACTTCTGTATCCCTACTGCCTAGAACAATATTTGATTAGAATAGGTAGTTAATAAATATTTGTTGAAGAAATGGATGACACTACTTGTTATTAACATCTTTTGGGAAAACCTTGTGATCAGTTTTGTTTCTCACCAACAGTATTGGAATCTAGATGAGATTGTTCACCTTTGAAATGTCTCTGGCCCTGGAACTTTTTTATACAATATACTAATTTTTGCAAATGGTCAGCAGCTTTTAGTATTACGTGAATCAGCCAGTATTTACTGTGGATCTGCTATGTGCCAGGCACTTCTCTAGGAGCTAGGGAAATAACAGATAAGACAAAAATCCCTACCTTCATCTCACTTACATTCTAGAAGGGAAAGACAGGTACTTTTTTTTTAAGTACCATAGGGAATATTAAAGTAGATAAGGGAGGAAGTGATAGAGGGAAGGTGTGAGGTGGAGAGAGTATGTTTGCAATTTTAAGTAGATTTTTCTAGCAAGACATCATTGATATGACTTTGTAAAAAAGATCTAAGGGGGGAAATAAGCCACAAGGATATCTGGAGGGACAACATTCCAGATAGTGGACACAGGGTGTAAAAGCCCTGAGGGAGGAGCATGCAGGGAGACTGGAATGGAGTCCCATGAGGGACTCACAGGCAGTGTGGTTTTCTGCTAGTTCTATAGTAGGGGTTATAGGGGTTATAAGTAAATACAATTCCCAGAGCTGCTGTGAGTTAGTGTACAGTGTATGAAAGAACACGAACAGATGTTTGGCACAAAAAGTTGGTGTTTTATGTGACAAAGTTGTTTCTAAGACTCGTCTGAGTAGCCATTAGAGATTTCCTTTGCCAGATGATTTTCTGGCTTAGTCAGAGTCCCAAAGGCTTCTTTTCCTTTGTTTATCTAAAAAGAACTAGAGAATTTTTTTTTAATTTCTCCAAAGTAAAATGGAAAGATATTGAAAATAACTAGGCATTCAAGGGCATAAATTATGGGTATGTAAGCAGACTGCCTGTGTTAAAATCCTGCCTCTGTTGTGTGTGAACTGTTTTAACTTGGGCAAGTTGGTTCAAACCTTTTTACTTCAGTTCCTCACCTGTAAAATGGTGACAATTATAGTGCTTACCTCAGGGAGTACTATAAAAGTTAAATGAGTTGATATATAGAAATGGTTAAGAATAAAATCTAACAAATAGCACTTAACTATTTTATTTGACTAAATATTTAACACCTTCTATCTTTCAGGTGCTGTTCTAGCTCTTAAGATTATGGCACTGAATACAACAAAGTCCCTGCCTCATGGAGCTTACATTCTAGTGAGAGTAGATACATAGTAAATATATACTTTGAAAAAAATAGTACCAGGTGGTGAATACAAAGAAAGGCAAGACAAGGAAGTGAAGTGAAGAATGAGGGTTTATATGTAGGGTGGGGTGTGGAGAGGTGGTGAGGAATGCTAGTTCAGATAGGGTAATGTGGTAATTTTTCTCTAACAAGTTGAAATTTGAGCAGAGACCTGAAGAAAGTGAGGGAGCTAGATATACCTCTCTGAGGTAGGAATGTTTCAGGCCAAGTAAACAGTAGTTGCCAAAACTGTAGCACACTTGGTCTGTTGAAATCTTAGTGTGTTAATAAGAGTTGAGGTTAGAGAGGTGGCAACTTCACATAGGGCTTATAGGTCATAGTAAGGAACTGGATTTTACTCTGGGTGTAATGGAAGCTCTTTGAGTATTTTTGTAGAAGTGTGATATGATGTGATTTGTGTTTCAAAGGGATGATTTTGGCTTCTGTATAGAGAAGTCCTGGTAGGAAAGTGAGGATGGAAGCAGGGGATAGAATAGAAGGCTATTGAAATAGTCCAGAGGCTTCAGGTAGTAGCCACTAGAAGAATTCAGGCAGTTCTTCTTGAAGGTAGCAGTGATTAAAAGTTGTCTAGAATTGTTCATTCTGGCTCTGGAATTAAAGGCACTGTATAATGATGAAAAGCAGACAGGAGCATGAGTTTACTGTTGAAAGACTGCTACTGATGAGGTAAAAATTGGGAGTTATGAATTTCTTACTGAGGGTGAGCCCAACCCCTTAGATCTGGCATGGAAAATCATATTCTTATCAGCTGAAGATATTGATGGCACAGATCATTGATCAGAGCAAATGGAGATATGAGAGTACTTCTGGAACTTGAAGAGCTACAGAAGGGCCGAGATCTAAATTTGAGTCTAAGCCATGCCTAAATCCCTGGATGACCTTTAAATTAGAGATGCATGGGGAAATCTAAAGAGCCCAGCAGAAACCCTGACAAAGACTTGGGATGGGATTGTGACAAACCCTTGAAACTCAGAACTCTTAGTGAGATTTGCAAGTTTGCTGTGCTTTTGACAGAATATGTTACCCAAAATGCATATAGCTTAGAAGGCAAAAAGAGGAAGGCAAAAATGGATTGACTATCAAAGGGCAGAATTGAGTACTGGTAGCAACTGGAAATTGAGGTTGGGGAGCCCTGGAAACAAGGGAACCACAAAGAGACTGAGCTGCCAAATCTGACTATAAAATTTACCTGAATCTTTGACTGCTAAACCAGGCTTAGGCACAGGGAAATCCTTATTGGGCAGACTAATAAGGCAGCAATTGAAGAGAAACATCAGCTGCTGTGCACTGAAGAGAAGATGACATTTCACAGTTTGAGTTCAGGCAAGTTAACTTCTTACTAAAGAAGTTACAAAAGCAACAACAAAAAACAATAATCCTTAGAAAAACAAAATGGATTCATTGTAACATATTATCCACAATTCTGCTTTCCAATCAAAAATTGCTAGATGTGCAAAGAAACAGGGAAATGTGATGCTTAGTCAGGAAACTGATTCCAACTATGCCTTGATGCTCAATTTAAGCAGCTATGCTCAAAGAATTAAGAGAAAGTAAGACCTGTATTCAGGAAAAACTGAAACAATAGAAACTGATTCTGATTGGTCTCACATTGAATTTAAGCAGCTATTATAGTATGTTTAAAGAGTTAAAAGAAAATATAATTCAAGAATTAAAGGACAACAATGAATGTTTAATTATAGTGCTTACCTTATGCTTCTTTTAACTTAAAAAGTACATAGTCATTGACACATAATTAATGTATATTGTCTATTGCTTTATAAAAGTGGTTTATAACTACAATAAACTGTTCTCTTACACAGTTTCTCTGGGTCGGGAATTCAGGATCAGATTAGCTGGATGAATCTGACTCAGGTTCTCATGAGGTTGCAATGAGGTTGTTGGCTGGGATTGTGGTCACTGGAAGGCTTGATAAAGGCTGGAGGATTCATTTCCATGATATCTCACTCACATAGGTGGCTAGTTGGTGCTGGTTGTTGGCCAGAGGTCCTAGTTCCTTACCATGTGTATTGGTGTGCTAAAGCTGCCAGAATGCAATACAGCAGAAATGGAATTTCTTTAAAAAGGGAATTTATTAAGTTGCAAGTTTACAGTTCTAAGGCCATAATGATGTCCAAACTAAGGCATCCAGAGAAAGATACCTTGACTCAAGGAAAGGCCAATGATGTTCAGGGTTTCTGTCAGCTGGGAAGGCACATGGCATTGTCAACTAGCTTTTTTCCCAGCTTCTCACTTCAAACAGCTTCCCTGGGGTGTTTTCTTTCTGCATCTCCAAATCTGTGTCAGCTCTTTCTGCTCTTTTCAGAATGGTTCCCTCTTAGAGAACTCCACTAAGCAACCTCACCTTGAATAGGTAGAGATACATCTCCATGGAAACCACCTAATCAAAAAGTCCTACCCACACTTGGGTGGATCATGTCTACATGAAAACAACTTAATCAAAAGATCCCACCCTATGAACTTGAATTAGGATTCAAAAACATGACTTTTCTGGGGTACAAAAATGGTTTCAAACCGGCATACCATGTGAACTTCTCCATGGGGCTTTTTGCATGTTGTCACAACAGGGAAACTTTTCTCAGAATCCAAGAGAGCCAAAGAAAAAGCTGGATTGTCTTTTATGACCTAGATTTTGAAGTTGGACATTTTCACTTTAGTTAAACAGGTCAGCCTTTATGCAGCATGGGTTGGGACTACACAAAGATATGGTCACTAGGAGGAGACACTTATTGGGGGGACATCTTTGAGGCTAACACAATATTATATGTTTATGTATCTTAAATTTTCATATAGGAGGCAAGAGATATGAAGGAATTAATGCTGTAATTGGTAAAGAAGCAACAGTCATTCCTGTTAGCAGGAAAAGGGGGATCTTCTATCATTTTTGTGTTTTTGCTCAATGTTCTTATTTTATGTGTGCTCAGACATGATTATAGAATTGTGATGGTTACAGATCTTGTCTGATGTTGGCATACTGTGAAATTTTTCTTGTTCAATAGGGAAGTCCATGCCCTACCTCTGAGTGTCAGGCAGCTATGAGCTGACATCTGTCTGTTGTGAATGCTTTTTTTATTTTTTCCATTCTCAAAAGTGAGGATAATATTACCCACCTCACAGAGTTGTAGTAGAGATTAAATATGATGTATATATATGCCTCCTGACATGGACCTGAGAATATAACTTGGGTTCAATAACCTGAAGGTAATAAGTGATGATGGTGATGGTGGTAGTGGTGATAATGATAATGTGGTGATGGTGTTCATTAGGTCTTTCTTGGGGAGAATAAATTGTCAGGATCTCTAAGAAATGTGTGTATTCCTATTACAATCTGTATTCTCTTCCATTTTAGCACATGTCATATGTTGTTATTGACTATTGGCTTATAAACTCTCTAAAAACATGGATACAGCTTTCATTGTTATAGTCCCAGCACCTTGTGCAGTTTCTGTCATATAAGTGGGCAAAGTAAATAATTCTTTAAAGAACTTCTGAAGTGTAAATTTTTAAGGAATGTTATTGAAGAGACTCCTTGCAAATATACTGAACCTGACATCTATTATTCCTGCTTATGTTATGTTTATGATCACTGTTTACATATAATTTGAACCAAATAGTGGGTTTTTGAACTTTACTTTGGGGAAATCAAAATCCGTAGCTATTTTTCTATCTGAAAATGTGCACTTTCTAAAAGTTATAACATGGATAATATTAATCATCTGCAAAAGAAAACCATAAGACATAACTTCTAACTGTATTTCTGATAGGATAAACATGTCTCCTATATCACATTTTGGAGATTAAGATCATGCTATAATCCCTTCAAGGAGACCAGGCTATGTATTGTTAGAAAATAATGACTACATATATAAATCTGTAACATTCTCAACTGAATTATCTATTGGTCTTCAGAAACTAATTTATCTTCATATAGTTTAGAAAATTCTTCCTAAAAAGCAAGAGAGATGAGATACTCTGAGTTAGGATAGTCAAAGTATTTTATGAAACAGAAATAGGGCTAGACTATACATGCTAGTATACAAGCTTCACCAACTATGAAGCTTGATTAAAATTTTCTTTAAAAATATATAACTTTACTTATTTTAATTGTAATTCTAAAATTAGGAGATTGTATTCTATATCCTAGAACAGTGTGAGTTTTTGTTATAAGTATATATATATATATATATATATATATATATATATATCAATGTAAATTAAGAAGTTTGTATTTCAAAGCCAATTTCTTATGACTTTGAAAACCTAATCAAGTCTCAGGAAATCCAGTTTCTGTACCTTCAAACTGTGAATCAGAATTTGTCCTTGCTTTCCTCTAAAGCTGTGTCTGATCCTTCAGAGTCTCTCTTTTGACTTTTGACTCTCTTTCTTCCAGTTTACTGAGACCATTTACTGTTTTGCCTAGTTCTTGTCATCATCATTCACATGATGTAATGAGATTGCTGAAAAAAGGTTTATAGAATTATAACCTTTTGGTGAGCAGCAATGTAATTAATTTACTATCATTTTAATTGAATAATAGTATGTCTATGGTAAAATTGTTGTTTTATCCAGCTTTCCTTTAAATTATTTTTATTTCATCTTAAGGTACTAAATTTCTTCTTGGCCATCTGTCCTTGTTCATTTCCTAGCTGCTAAAACAAATACCACACTATATATTGGTTTAAACAATGGGAATTTATTGGCTCAAGGTTTTAAGGCTAGGAGAAATCCAGAGCTAAGCTTTCAGCAAGATGAAGATTTCTCCATGAAATCAGTGGCATTCTGGGGGTGGCTGCCAGTAGTGTCTTCACTTTTCTGTAACATGACAGTGCACTTGTGGGCTGTCTTCTCCTTTCTCATCCAAGTTTCATTGAATTCCACCTCTGTCTGCTCCCTGTGGCTTCTTCTGTGTCCAATTTCTTTTGCTTACAATGACTTCAACCATTTTTATTAAGGCCACCCACATTCAGTTTGGGTACAATTTAACTAATAATATCTTCAAAGTCCTGAAGAGCTCACACCCATAGAACCAGGGGTTGGGACCTGAATGTACCTTTTGTTGGTGACATAATTCAATCTGCAGCACTATCCCAAGTAGTTTGTGGTGGTAGTGGTGTGGTGTATTGAAGTTACACTCACATTTCTTTTTTTTTTTAATTAAAAAAATTAACAAAACATTTAGAAATCATTCCATTCTACATGTACAATCAGTAATTCTTAATATCATCACATAGTTGCATATTCATCATTTCTTAGTACATTTGCATTGATTTAGAAAAAGACATAAAAAGACAACAGAATAAGAATTAAAACGATAATAGAGTGAAAAAAAACCTATACCTCACATGCAGCTTCAGTCAATGTTTTAACATAATTGCATTACAATTAGGTAGTATTGTGCTGTCCATTTCTGAGTTTTTATATCCAGTCCTGTTGCACAGTCTGTATCCCTTCAGCTCCAATTACCCCTTCTCTCTTTTTTTTTTTAATTAACGGAAAAAAAGAAATTAACCCAACATTTAGAAATCATACCATTCTACATATGCAATCAGTAATTCTTAACATCATCACATAGATGCATGATCATCGTTTCTTAGTACATTTGCATCGGTTTAGAAGAACTAGCAACACAACCAAAAAAGATATAGAATGTTAATATAGAGAAAAAATAAAAGTAATAATAGTAAAAACAAAACAAAACAAAAACCTATAGCTCAGATGCAGCTACATTCAGTGTTTTAACATGATTACTTTACAATTAGGTATTATTCACATTTCTTTTGAAATACATGAAGCCAAAAAGCATGTTGAAAATAGAAAGTGAAAACAGAGAAATAATTAAAGTGGCCTGGTGCATTATGTTATGTTTAACTTTTATTCATTCACTTTCTTTAAATATATTACTGAACTCCATTTTCCCTTTTTCTGTATTTCTGGTACTTTTTAGAAGACTTTAATTATGGAAATAACATCACAGAGCCACAGAGCCAAGATAGTGGCTATTGTTAGTTCTATTCCTAGGGAGCTACTGTGATCATGAGTAAGGGAGAGTAGCAATACAAACATATCTTTGGGAACCAGGGATCATTCATCCCTGGTTCTAAGTATGAGACTAGGTCTTACACATAGTCTGTTGAAATCTAGAAAGTACTTTCAGTGCACTTCTTTTAGATGAGACCATTTAGACCTGAAATTTGCATTCTAATTTTTAACAATATTCCCCTTACTACCATCCCTCTCCTCTGATTATTAGAAGTAAAACAAAATTCATGGAGATTTTGCTCATCTATGACATTTTTTCTTTTATCTACTTAAATTATACTGATGTTATCCTATGTTTAGACAATTAAAATAATCTTGTTCCTATTTGTTTAAAATTGTACGTTAATATATGTTAAAACCTACCATTTATATTACCTTTTTTTCACTTTTACTAGAATCATTACCCTTTTACTAGAAGTTTGCAATTATGATCACCTCTCTTCATGATTTAGATTCCTTCCCTGGCAAAAACTCACCTATGTGGTTTGATGCCTACTTAGGCTATCTTTTCGGCTTTACCTCATCACCTCAGTAGTTGAAGACCTTCTCTATAAATGACATCATCATCCTTCCTGTTACCCATGCTCATAATTTGCCAATTCCTCTTCCCTTTGTCTTACATTTCCTCTTTCCCATTCCCATGGTGAATAGTTTAACAGCCCTCCCTTTTGAATCCTGCAACACCATTTTATCAATAACTTCCAAACTGTTCTTGTTGAAACTCCTCCCAGATATATCTTCCAGGATCATACTTCTGCTCTTGTCATTAGTCTTCTCAAAAACCTTTAATAGGTGTCCATTTCCTGTAGAGTTTTTCAACTTCTGGCCTTATCTACTGTCACCTTTCCAGCTGGAATCTTGGCTATTAAGATAAACCAATAGCATGAGGAAGAACAAAGGAATGTCATTATTGCAGGGTGCTGAAAATAGATGATAATTAATACTTTAAAATGTCACCTTATGTGTGAGACTAAAGCAAAAAATGTTTATTTGTTACAAAATTTAGATTTTGACTAGAGCATTTCTTAATATAACTCATGTAGATAGTTTGATTGAATGTCATAAGTACTTGGAATCTCAGGTAGCACATGAGATTTTGTTGGTTTGTCCAGAGTGATCCCCCGATGAATCCAAGAATGATTTGATCAGTGACTGGAAAAGTATTTGCAAGCCCCCTTCGGGGAATGGTGAGAGTGGGGAGAAATTCAACTTCCCCAAGTTGAATTCTTGATATTCTCATAAGCAGTATGGACAACCAAAGCTATAGGCTGAGGCCCCAGTCTTGCGGTTTGTTCACACGAAACTTAACCCCACAAAGGATAGGTCAAGTCTACTTAAAATTTAGGCCTAAGAGTCACCACCAAGAGAGCCTCTTTTGTTGCTCAGATGTGGCCCCTCTCTCCAGCCAACACGACAAGCAGTCTCACCACCCTCCCCCTCTCTGTGTGGGACATGACTCCCAGGGGTGTGGACCTTCCTGGCAACATGGGACAGAGATCCTGGAATGAGCTGAGACTCAGCATCAAGGGACTGAGAAAAACCCTAGAATGAGCTGAGAATTAACATCAAGAGACTGAGAGAACCTTCTTGACCAAAAGGGGGAAGAGTAAAATGAGACAAAGCGTCAATGGCTGAGAGATTCCAAACAGAGTTGAGAGGTTATCCTGGAGGTTATTCTTATGCATTAAGTAGATATCACCTTGTTGTTCAAGATGTAGTGGAGAGGCTGGAGGAAATTGCCTGAAAATGTAGTGCTGTGTTCCAGTAGCCATGTTTCTTGATGATGATTGAACAATGATATAGCATTCACAATGAGACTCTGTGAATGTGAAAACCTTATGTCTGATGCTCCTTTTAGCTACTATATCAACAGAAGAGTAGAACATATGGAATAAAAATAAATAATAGGGGGAACGAATGTTAAAATAAATTCAGTTTGAAATAGTGGTAAATGAAAGCAAGGGGTAAGGGGTATGGTATGTATAGTCTTTTTTTTCTCTATTATCATTTTATTTCTTTTTCTGTTGCCTTTTTATTTCTTTTTCTAAATCGATGCAAATGTACTAAGAAATGATGAATATGCAACTATGTGATGATATTAAGAATTACTGATTGTATATGTAGAATGGAATGATATCTAAAGGTTTTGTTTGTTAATTTTTTTAATTAGTAAAAAAGTTTTAAAAAAAAGATAAGCCAATAGGAAGCAGCATGGAAAGAAAATGGACTTTGGTGCCAGTCACATCTAATTTTTGAAGCCCAGCACTTGAGTGCTATAAAGTTCTGTGTTAGTTAATCTTGTGAGCCTCATTTTTCCTCTTCGAAAAATTGGAATCATAATTCCTACGTAAAAACTTTGTATGAAATTAAGTGAAATATATGTTAAAACCTACCACATAAATGAGTAGTCATCTCATAGATACTGGACATCTTCTCCCTATTCTCCATCCCTCATAAATAGGCAGACTAGATTCACAGTCAGAAGGCCTGTTTCTAATCCATTTTGAACTCTGATTAGCTATGTTATCTCGCACAGGATATTTAACTGTAAGCCTACTTTCCCATTCAAAAGTAACTACTAGGTGTTTCTCTGTGGCACAAAATAGATGAACAGGTCACTTGGCTTATAAATATGCTTTGTATCACCACTATAGCATTCACAATTTTTGAGCCAATATTTCAAAATTGATAGATTTTATACATACAAATATCTGGAATTGCAGCTTCTCTTGAAAAATCAAAAGATCTGACCATCTTGTTGCATTTACATTTATTTGTGTAGCAAATAGCTGTTTTTAGGTAGGTGTATCCTCTTCTAGCTTTCTTCACTAATTGGAATCATCTGCCCAGCCCCTAAAGGGACCAGAGGTTATTGCCTTCAGTTTGTGGGCTTCAGTTAATTCATTTGTACCTCCTGAAAGTGAATTCAGCAGTTTACTTCACATTTTCAAAAGGAACTGAGAAACAAAATAGTTATGGATCATTTAGCTAAATGATATCTGGGTCTCTACTAGTTCTCATATCCTATAAAAATGTGATGATTTAAGGTTTTTGTATCCAGACCTTATTATCCCCTGCTGTTAAAATTATGGTCATGTTTAAGGGCTGAGCCAACCTGGATTTTGATGTGAAAGAGCCTATGACCAGTCATTATTGGGCCAGCCAAATTAATAAATGAGCAAACAACCTTACATAATCTGACCCCAATCTTTTATTTAAAGATGGTCATACTACAGACATGGCTTTTTCCAATAGAAGAACCCACCCTATCCAGCTGTACAAAGAAGAAACGTGTGTCTCAGTGAGGAGGTGATTTTATTGCAAGTGCACTGGCAAGGAACTGGAGGAATCTTCCCCAAACCAGTTTTAAGTGGGAATGTGAATTAGGGTTTTTATAGATAAAGAAAAGGAGATAAGGGTCAGAAACTAAAGTAATAGCTGCATGATACATTCTTGTCATGTCAGCAATGACATGGATTTGTGAGGAAGGCATGGGCAAATGTCTTAATCCTGTGTTGTCTTGTTCTATCTTTAGTGATTAGATTTAGATGCAAGCTCTTGTATGCAAGTCTTTATGACTCTTTCAACCTCTTGTCTTTTGAGGAGGAAGTCATTGATTCAGTGGGCTGCGGGGTATTCTTGATCCTATTCTGTTATCTTATTTCTGTAAGCAAAACTGAGAAGGTCTGATTAATGTCCTTGTGGGTACTGAGTATAAAGAGTAGTTGTAAGTAGTATTGAGTTCAGCTGGGGTAAGCATATTTTCCAAACTATCAATAGGTAAAATATTATGATGTCAGTTCTCAATTTTTAAGACATGGCTTTTACCAATGTTGAAGGGAAGAAGTAAGAGAGAGTGCCGTAGTATTATCAGCATTTTTCTCAACATTCTTTCCCTAACAGTAAACATTATACTTCAGCTATGTTGTTCCCCAAATGTTCCATGCATTTTTCCCATCCCTGATTTTGTCCATGCTACCTTCTATACCTGTAAATCCCCCACCTCCATCTATTTAATAAATATCCACTTATTTATCATCATCTTTCAAAGCCCAGGTCAAAATTAAACTGAATTAAGAACAAGGCAATATTAGTCATTTGTGTATTATTTTATGTCTTTAATACAGCACTTAATGCATTGTGTTAGAATGATTTGTTTTATTTTTACTTTCCAGCATGTGAATTCTGATGTCTATTATATAGCAAGTGCCACCTACTGAATTTAATATGGCTACGTAGGAAATTTGAAGCCAGAGTAAGCAAAAGAGTGGAAATAGAAAACTGTAAAGCATATTTGGGGACAGTGAGGAAAAAGGAGCAATATATTCATAAATTCTTAAATAATTGAAAATGAGGTCAGGAAAAAATATATTGCAGCCCAATTCTAGAGGCTAGGCTATTAAACTGTTGGGAATCATCCTTCCAAAGACACTGGTATGGTTTGAATCATGTCCTCTTAGAAAAGACATCTTCATGTCTTAAGCCCTGGTCCTGTGAATGTGAACTCCTTTGTAAATAAAATCTTTGAAGACGTTATTAGTTAAAATGTGATCAAACTGGCTTAGTGTGGCACTCTATTCGATTTGATAGGTATCCTTATAAGCAGAGGAAATCTGGGCACAATTAGTAGGAGACAGATGGAGAAAGAGATGACCATGTGACAGAGTCAGAGATCAAGTTTTGAATGACAGTGTCAGTTATTAAAGTAGTGTCCTTGTTGAGGCACTGTGGGGCAGTGGATCTGACAGTGGTATTCAGAAATGACACCTGAGGTGGAAAATGAGACGTTTTTGGAATTAACAAGATAGGGGCAGGAAACTGATTTCAAAGCACTTCCTGCACTATAATATCTTCATTTGAATGTATCCTTTGCAATTATAACATCACTTTTTAAAGCTTTACAATCTGGAATTTATTTTGTATTTTACTGACAAAGTCATATTTGATATATTAAATTTAAATTTATTATTTAATATTGACAAATATTTAATTTATTCTTAAATACTAATTTTAAGTGGAGATCAAAGTTACTGAATTTCTAGGAATCTATGCTCAGTTTTGGTTAATTTCTGAAAATAAAGATTTAAGAGAATAGAAAATTAAAATAAAAAGCAAATTTGAAACTCTCCTCTAAATTCTTTAAGGCCTAGTCAAGATTATAACATATCTCTCAAGTTTCACATCAAATTCAATAAGTATCATTGGTTCTAAAGTTCTCTCCCATACTTTAAAGTAGATACTTGGACATGGTGCCCCAGGGCTAATCACTGGATTCCCAAACACTGAGTAATTCTTGCTTTAATCCTAGCTAGAATGTGTTACCCCTCTGTTGACTCTTGAATTGTGCCTTCATTTAATGGTAGAAATCTTACACCCAAATTCCAGAGGTCCAGTGTCCTTTCCCCTAGTGGCTTCACATTTATAAACTGAGTATCCATATTGAACTTTGTTTTAAGTTTTTTTCCCAGTAGATTCAATAGTGTTCTGAACCTAAATATTTAGAATTTTCCATCCCATATTCCAACAAAGCCCCAGCTATTAGAAAACTCAGTTACTTGTTTGAAGCTTCATGGTTTGGGGATTGCCTACTATGTTCTAGGCTCTGTGTTAGAAATATATATGTATATAATTATATAAATACACATATCTTTGTGTGTCTACATGGTGCATGTATGTTATATGTATATCGATATGTGTATATTCCTTAAAACTATATTATAAAGAAAGTGTTTTCTCCCATTTTATATATAAAGAAATTGAGTCTTAAATCAAGTATGTAAATTGCTCATGGCCATAGGTACAAACAATCTGAGAACACAAATTCAAAGCCTACTTTATCTCTCATATTCATACTTGCTCATCATTTTATTCATTCATCAATTGAGTAACTATTATGTGCCTGACATTATTCTAGGTTCTGGGGATACAGCAGTGAATAAAAACCTTTGATCTTACATGCCGTATCAGGTGGTTACAAGTGTTGTAAGAAATTTTTTTTCATAAAGGATTGGAGGGAAATATGAGTTGACTGGAGATGGAATTTTAAATATGATTGTCAGGGATGGTTTCACTGAAGTTATAATTGAAACTTCATAACTTCAATTGAACAAAATTCTAAAGGAAGTAAGAGGATGGGCCATGAAACTTTCTGGGGAAGTTGGTCTCAGACAGAGGGAAAAACAAATACAAGGGCCTATATTAGGGAAGCTCATATGTGTTTCTCAGTAGAAGTGTACCTGGAGATTGAACATTTGTTGACATCATGCTATGTAATTGTAAGATATCATCCCATAAATGAATTTCAAATTGTAACTGTATTCAGGTTCAATTAGTACCTTGTACATAGTAAGCATTATTGGAATTGTTAATTTTTAATTGAGTTTTTTATTTAGCAAGTCAAAGCTCAATTTCTGCTTCTTTTTTATAATATTTTCTTTTCTGTTCAATTAAACTATGAAAAAGGTCTGTTAGAGTTAAAATACTGTGGTTAGATTTTCCTATTTTTATATTTAATGTCACCTGTATAAATAACTTTCTTGTGAAAATGCTTTTGAAATGGTTAAATTACTTTATATATTCGGTGTGGTTTAACATTTGCATAGTAAGGGCATGCATGTGAATTCTTTGTTAATTATATTTTATTCTTTCCAAAAGCATGCTTTACATGTTGAAATAATTTATTCCTTCATTTCCTATGGAACCATAAATTAAGCTGGCATAGAAGTTTCCTAGAACATAATTGGGCAACATGAATTGATTTCTTTTACAAAATAATAGTTGATATTCTATTTTCTTTCTTAGGTAGATTATAGAATTATGAATGTACTCAAACATTCAAAAAATTTAATTTCTCCCACCTTTTATTTCCAAAATTCAATAAGACAGACTTTAACTTTTGGTCAAACTCTACAAGTATAAAAGATTGAAGCCTAAAAGCAGTCAAAGCCTTAAAAATGTGTAATTAAGTTTGCATTGAATATAAGTAAATTTTCATTTACAAATTATTCATTTCAACTCAAACAATATTTATTGCACATTGGTGCTTTGGGAGTTTTGATAAGGGAAAAATCAACTATGGATCTATTATAGTAGCATTGCTTAGAGTTAATAGATGCTCAAACCACAGCAGTAACATAACAGTGGGAGAGCTCCAAGTAAAAGACAATTTGATAGTAGGGATTGATGAGTGGCTGGATAGGCAGATGGAGGGCACAAGAAACATCTAAGATCATGAAAAGCTTTTAACTTCAGTACTGGGTGAGTGATGACACTATTAAACCAAATGGGAAATAGGAAAAGGAAAAGGAAAAGGTTTCAGCAACATGAAAACATACAGTTCAGTTTTGAACCTTCTGAATTGGAGACATCTGTAAGACATTCATATAGAAATGAATACAAAATGATTCTATGCCCTTGTGAGGATCATTATTAAGAGTGCACTGTTGAATTTTCTGAAGAAATGTTGGGCAGTGGGACAGTTCTAAGCTGTGTGAAAATAGTGTTAGTAATCATTCCCTAGCTCCTGTGACACAGTTAAACCTCAAAATTTAGCACATAGTTGTCTTTTATCTTATATCACATTACTAAACATTCTAAAATACTCTTAGTTCACCCTCAGATTGTAAATGTTATGGTTTGGATATGAATTATGCTTTTCCAAAAGACTCAGCTGTGCTGTTGAAGTTCTGTTAGTGGCCTCAGTGATTACTAAATCTAGGAGAATTTCTGTTTGTCCCTGTGTAGCTGGTGGTGCCGTCCCTGTATAGTTGGTGATGCTACACTTGTAAATACATTGCAGGATTATTTCCATTCATGCATTCATTTATTCATTTCCTTTTAACTGAGGGCCTGCTGTGTGCAAGATACTGTTGGTTTACAACTGAGCATGAAGCAGTAGGATTACTTTGTTTCTAGAAATAGATTCACAAGAAAATATTATCATAAAACATCTTTATTCCCTTTTAAGAGACTTGTCAATGGTTTTATAAGTAAGAATTATCTGAGATATATGCACTCGCCATATTGTCCATCCAAAATGTACAATTAGTAGCTCACAGTACCATCATATGGTTGTGCATTCATTGAATTACTTTTTGATTTCTTGAAACTTTAAGATCACTTCTGGTGGAAAGCAGGGTATTGATGCAAGTGAAGAAAGTAGATGAATTAAGAAGATAAAACAAATGTGAAATATGTTAAGATTTACCATGTGTTGATCTTTTCCAGAGGGGATTTTTGCCAGACCTGATGCTGACAGCCAGGTCTACCTAATGCTTTTAACTGCTGTCTTGAGTGATTTCATTTGTTGGCACTGTATTTACTTCTGTGATATACTAATTAAAGGTGGGAATTAAAAGCAGGCTCTAAAGTCAGACAGCTTTAGTTCACATGCCTTGGTATTTAATGTCTGTGCTAATGCAGATAAGTTACAGCCTCCCAGAGTCTCAGTTTCTTCCTCTGTAAATGGGAATAAGAGCACTATGTAATTAGCTCATAACACTGTCACATTAAATAAAGTGTTTAGCACAGTGCCTGGCCTTATAGTACATCAGTGTTAGCAATAATAGTGATGAATTATTGGGAAACTGACAGTAGTTTTCTTAAATGCTATATAACATTCAAGTAAAGTAACAGATATTTATTTTTGAAATTTTATTTTTATTTATTAAATTTAAATGTTCTTTGTTTTTGTTAGTTTTGAAATTTTATTGTGCATTTCTCTACCTTGAGAGTTTTGTAACCCACCATATGTATACATGATTTTTCTGTCTTTTGCTTGTGCATTAATCTTGGGCATAAAAATAGATACAAAGATAATCTCATCTCCACTTTATAGAAAATAATTTCCCCCTGCCCATCCCCCAACTCCCATGCTCTCAAGCCCAAAAAAGAAACTTCTGAGAATGGTATTAGAGGGTGGACAAAAAATAAGAGAAAATAAAACAAGTAAGCATGTTATAAAGCAGGACAGGTACTCTCCCAGTAGAGGGAGATATTGGCAAAATAATCATGCTACTTGATATGTATGTGTAATTGTCAGCAAATTTCAAAACAAAGCTTTCCCTGGGGGGAAAGGTAGCTAATTTAGAATTAACTAAATATAAGTGAATGATGTTTTTGCCATTTGCAAAATCTAAATTTATTATACAAGTACCTAGGGAAGTTCTATGACCACTAAATATACTGTTACCATTGCCACATAATTTTTCTCATGGATTTTTTCAGAAATGAAAGTTAAGACAAGATCATTGAACCTCCCTCTCTGTTACATTTAAAAATAGAATAGAATGACAATTACAGGCTG
Organism: Tamandua tetradactyla; assembly: GCF_023851605.1. Lineage (NCBI taxonomy): Eukaryota > Metazoa > Chordata > Mammalia > Pilosa > Myrmecophagidae > Tamandua > Tamandua tetradactyla. The sequence goes on from NW_027518243.1 coordinate 260,473, forward strand.
CATCACTTGAAAACAAAGAAAGAATAGCAGCTATGTTTCTGTAGTTTAAATATTTTTTATGGCATTCTAGAGTAACTGAGCTAAATAGTTCAGCCCTAAATGACATAAACTATTGGACTGAATCAGAATAGTATCTTTTTTAAAACAGTATCTTTTTTAAAAAAAAAAAGGAACAAACTTTGTGATTTGGGCTGCTACATTTCATAAATTACTGGGAGGCTTATAATTAAAACCAAAATAATAACATTTAATTCAGTTGAATTGGAATTTTTTCAACTATTTTCTGTTAGGATATTTAAGTTGATTAGAACCTTTGCTTTTCCAACAGAAACACTGCATTTCTTTCTGTTGGCAACATTGTCCAATAACTGACTACTATAATAGTCCCTCTGCACATTGAGATTTAATACTCTTATTCTATCACACTCTAAGAAATTGCTTTTCTGAGACCTGGGGATGTTGAGATGTCCCTTAAATCTGAATCTTACTTAATAGTTGACTGAGCTTTCCTGTCTGTATCATGGCTTACTGTTTTGATGTGGATTTTATTACTTTTGGCTGCATTATTAAATTCAGTTTGTAAAATATCTGAAGAACTCTATGTAATACACAAAATATATCTTAAATAAATTCACCACAGTATTTCTATTTTAAATATTTACCTAGTTGATTCAAAAATGGAAGTTACACATCTCATATTATTTTATTCTGATTATGAATTTGGCAAACATTACCACCACCAATTTAATAGGTATTAGCTTTAATATGTAGTTTTAATTTGGAATTCTGCCAATCTTTGTTAGTTATCTTGCTTTTAGGTTTGGTCTGGCAATATCATGTTTTGTGTTAGGTGGATTTTTATAAGTTCATAAATAACTGTGGAAGATCAATTTTGCTAGAGTAGACTTCATAGGATATACTGTGGTTTTTCTTAATGAGTCATGATTTCACATGTTGAACATTTTACTTAATTGATTTAACCACTAGATGTGAGTTTTCTTAATTATTAAAAATAATTCTTAAGAAAGGGACTTAATTATACTCCTCCACTAAGACTTTCCTGAACAGCTACCAACAAATTAGAGTGCCTTTTTTTTACCCTTGTAAATAAATTAACTTGCCTTAAAAATGTCCATAAAAAGAAGAGATTGAGCAAATGAAAATCAAATCTATCAGGCTGCTTTTGTGTATTCGTTAGAATGGACAAGATTATGTTGTAATAATAATCCTAAACACATAGTGACTAAAAATAACAAAGTTCCATATGTGCTGCATGCCCATTGTAGGTTGCTAGGATTGCTGTCTTTGTCATTCAGGGACTCAAGCTTGGGAGGTTCCATCTTAAAACAAGCTTCTGCAATTACAGAGTTTGGAAAATAAAGAAAGGTGAAGCTGAAGCTTCTGATGCTCTTAAACATTCTAGCTGGAAGTGGTTCATTTGGCATTTGCAAGATGTGGCTACACCTTTTGGCCTCAATAAAAGTGTATGATCTTCACACAGAGAGGGGCACCAGATGTTTGTGAGCAGTAAGACAGTTAGCTATCATTCTAAATGAAGGAGCATTTGGAAATTAACAACAATTATACTAAATTTATAGAATATTCTTCTCATTTGCTAGCTTCTGGAATGCAACGCACCAAAAACAGATTGGCTTTCAATAAAAGGGGATTTATTTAGTTGATCTATAGTTCTTCAGAGGAAGGCAGCTTAACTTTTTTTTTTAATTTTTTTTTATTAATCAAAAAAAGAAAAGAAATTAACACAACATTTAGAAATCATTCCATTCTACACATGCACTCAGTAATTCTTAGTATCATCACATAGATGTATGATCATCATTTCTTAGTACATTTGCATCGATTTAGGAAAAGAACTAGCAAAACAGCAGAAAAAGTTATAGAATGTTAATATAGAGAAGAGAATTAAAATAATAATACTAATAAAATATATATATATATATATATATATATAAAGGAAAAAGAAAAAAACAAAAACAAAAGATACAAACAAACAAACAAACAAAAAACCATATTTCAGGTGCAGCTTCATTCAGTGTTCCAACATAGTTACATTACACTTAGGTATTATTGTGCTGTCCATTTTTGAGTTTTTGTATCTAGTCCTGTTGCACAGTCTGTATCCCTTCAGCTCCAATTACCCATTATCTTACCCTGTTTCTAACTCCTGCTGGTCTCTGTTACCAATGATATATTCCAACCTGATTCTCGAATGTCAGTTCACATCAGTGGGACCATACAGTATTTGTCCTTTAGTTTTTGGCTAGACTCACTCAGCATAATGTTCTCTAGGTCCATCCATGTTATTACATGCTTCATAAGTTTAGTCTGTCTTAAAGCTGCATAATATTCCATCGTAGGTATATGCCACAGTTTGTTTAGCCACTCGTCTGTTGATGGACATTTTGGCTGTTTCCATCTTTTTGCAATTGTAGATAATGCTGCTATAAACACTGGTGTGCAAATGTCTGTCTGTGTCTTTGCCCTTAAGTCCTTTGAGTAGATACCTAACAGTGGTATTGCTGGGTCATAATCCATTCTGCCATTCTATGTCTTTTGATTGGGAAATTCAGTCCATTAACTTTTAGTGTTATTACTGTTTGGATAATATTTTCCTCTACCATTTTGCCTTTTGTAATATATGTATCATATCTGATTTTCCTTCTTTCTACACTTTACTCCATACCTCTCTCTTCTGTCTTTTCGTATCTGACTCTAGTGCTCCCTTTAGTATTTCTTGCAGAGCTGGTCTCTTGGTCACAAATTCTCTCAGTGACTTTTTGTCTATAAATGTTTTAGTTTCTCCTTCATTTTTGATGGACAATTTTGCTGGATATAGAAGTCTTGGTTGGCAGTTTTTCTCTTTTAGTAATTTAAATATATCATCCCACTGTCTTCTAGCTTCCATGGTTTCTGCTGAGAAATCTACACATAGTCTTATTGGGTTTCCCTTGTATGTGACAGATTGTTTTTCTCTTGCTGCTTTCAAGATCCTCTCTTTCTCTTTGGCCTCTGACATTCTAACTAGTAAGTGTCTTGGAGAACGCCTATTTGGGTCTATTCTCTTTGGGGTGCGCTACACTTCTTGGATCTGTAAATTTAGGTCTTTCATAAGAGTTGGGAAATTTTCAGTGATAATTTCTTCCATTAGTTTTTCTCCTCCTTTTCCCTTCTCTTCTCCTTCTGGGACACCCACAAAACGTATATTTGTGCGCTTCATATTGTCATTCAGTCCCCTGATCCCCTGCTCAAGTTTTTCCATTCTTTTCCCTATAGTTTCTGTTTCTTTTTGGAATTCAGATGTTCCATCCTCCAGTTCACTAATTGTAGCTTCTGTCTCTTTAGATCTACCATTGTAGGTATCCATTGTTTTTTCCATTTTTTCTTCTTTGTCCTTCACTCCCATAAGTTCTGTGATTTGTTTTTTCAGATTTTCTATTTCTTCTTTTTGTTCAGCCCATGTCTTCTTCATGTCCTCCCTCAATTTATTGATTTGGTTTTTGAAGAGCTTTTCCATTTCTGTTCATATATTCAGCATTAGTTGTCTCAGCTCCTGTATCTCATTTGAACTATTGGTTTGTTCCTTTGACTGGGCCATATCTTCAATTTTCCGAGCGTCATCCATTATTTTCTGCTGGTGTCTAGGCATTTGATCAGATTTCCCTGGGTTTGGGACCTGGCTGGTTGAAAGGTTTTTCTGTGAAATCTCTGGGCTCTGTTTTTCTTTTCCTGCCCAGTAGGTGGCGCTCGTGGCGCTCGTCTGTCTGCGGGACCCACTAGTAAAAGATGTTGTGGCTCCTTTAACTTGCCAATCCGAATCTCGCAGTCAGCCTGGGAAACCGCATGTGGAGGGGGGTCGCCGGCCGCTGTGGCTTGGGGTAGTGCCAGTCCAAATTGCCCAGCTGGCCCGAGACACCAAGCGTGGTGGGAGGGCCCCACTATCCAACGTTCCCAGTCAGACCGGGGAGCCACGTGCGTGGAGGGGACCCCAGTCGCCAGCCGCCCCGGCCGGGAAAACGTGCACCCCTCGGGTATCTCACCGCAGCGGATTCTCCCTGCCCGTTCAGCCGTTCCAGAATGGGGTACGCTGTCTTTTTTGTCTCTGTCGTGGCTCCGGGAGCTGTTTCGTATTGTTTCTGTTTCTTTAGTTGCTTTTCTGGAGGAGGAACTAAGACCCACGCGTCTTACTAAACCGCCATCTTCTCCGGAAGTCAAGGCAGCTTAACTTTTAACTGAGGTTCTTTCTTACTTGGAAAGGCACAGGACGATCTCTGCTGGCCTTCTCTCCAGACCTCTGGGTTCCAACATCTTTCCCCGGGGTGCATCTTTCCTTTCTGCATCTCCAAAGGCCTGGGCTGAGCTGCGAGTGCTGAGATGAGGTATGCTGAGATGAGGTATGCTGAGCTGCTTGGGCTGTGCTATGTTGAGTCTCTCATTTAAGCACCAGCAAATTAAATCAGATATCATTCATTGCAGCAGGCATGCCTCCTAGCCAACTGCAGATGTAATCAACAACAGATGAGGTTCACATGCCATTGGCTCATGTCCACAGCAATAGAACTAGGCACTTTTACCTAGCCAAGTTGACACTAGAATCTAACTACCACAAATACCTAGTTTAAAATTGACCATTGGAAGAAAATGAGCTTTTTCATCTTTTTATAAACTTGTTAGTTTTAGAACTCATTTTGACAGTGCATTGAATGCACCTCAACACACAATAATTTACCTGGTCCAAATGAGGCAGGATCTGTTTTACAATAAATTTACAGTTGTAGGTAAGCCAGGATGATTCATAAATTTAATGGCCACATTACTATTTAGTAAGTTATTATTGTTATTTTTTGACTCTTGGAACAACAGAAAGAAAGGCTAAATTTTATATTTAGAGTTGAAAATTTAATTGAATACAATATTTAAAGAAAACAGGGTTCTGTAAATTGCTGATCATCTAAATGACAAATAAAAATGGAATCACTGGATAGATATTGCTAAAGTGCAAACCAAAATGAAAATAATATATTTTGTTTTGAAGTCTGTTTTTTATTTGTTTTTCAAACTCTCACAAAATAGCTATTGTTTAATTATTGCTAACATTTTTCTTTCTATCCTGATTTTTTCAGATATTACTAATTTTCCCAAAATATTTTGTGAGACTTCTAAGAAGCTGGTGAGTGTGAAAGACTTTGCTCTGGCTGCAAAATATTATTCTGTACAAAGCTTGGGAATATGCACTCCTTCTGAACAATTACTTATAGCCCTTCAAGGAAACAAAAAAAAGAGAACTGGTATGTGCTTTTATGTGTATGTGTATATGGTGGGGTTTTTTTGGGGGGGACTTAGAAGCAATATATTATCCATCTATGTATATCTCCCCAACATATTTTTAATTAATTGTTAGATCTTATATCATGAACCCTGATAGATCAACTTGTGCCTAAATAAATAGGTAGTCTTATGCACTGTATTAAGCAGAACAATTTAGTTATGGATCTCCACATTTTTTCTTACATTAGCTTGTGGCAACTCTTTCTCAGAAAATTCCTGCCCCTGAATAAAGATTGCAGTGGGCTACTGTAAATTTCAAAATCCTTACATTCATTTTTGCTCCCATATCAGTATTAAATTAAATATAAATAGATAAACATTCCATTTAAAAGTCAGAGATTAGAAGGCTTATGTAAAAGAGGTTACTAGTCAGGGCTGTGATGAAGAATCACCTTTAATATTAATAGTAACTAATCTCAGCTCCTCTTTGGTATTATGTTCTATCATTCACAGAGCTCTTTTATATCCAGTATTTCAATTGATTATCATTGTTTTCCTATCTTTTTATTTTGGAAAGTTCCAAATCTATAAAAAAGTTGCAAGAATAGTATGATGAACCCTGTGTACATTTCACCAATTGTTGACATTTTGTCACATTTGTTGTTTTTGTTCCTTGCACACATGCATACACTTTTCTTTTCTGAATCCTTTGAAAAGAATTTACAGATATCATGACCATGCTAGTATATGTGCTAGTATATGACTGTATTGTATATGTTCAAACTAAGCTCACAAATGACATTAATTCTGTTAATTTGGAACAGTTCCTCAGCCTTTCTTTGTTTTTCCTAACACAGATACTTTTGATGTATATAGGCCAGATTTGTCCTATTATATTCCCATGTTTAGATACAGGTGTACTTTTTTTTTTGCTGTATGGAGAAGGTCACATTTCATTCTTTTTCCCCTTATTGCAACACCATTTTTTAAATTTTTGTTTGTTTGTGGGTTTTTGTTTGTTTCCTTGCTTGTTTGTTTGATTTGGGAAGTGAGTGGGCTGCAAATTGAACCTGGCTCTCCCACATGGCCAACAAGAATTCTACCACTGAACTACACTTGCACCACTAGGTGTACACTTTTATAGAAATTCTCCTTAAGTGATATTGTTTCCTTTTCAGTTCATTATTTCAGAAGATGTCTTGGTGATGCTAAGTTTGTTCATATGGTAAAGGTGTGTCCACTAACACAATCAGAATCAACAGGGAACACTTGCAAATATAAAATTTATAAAAGTGTCTCATGTGACCACAGGAATGCAGAGTCCAGAATCCATAGGGCAGGCTGCGAAGCTGATGACTCCGATGGATGGCCTGGATGAACTCCGCAGGACAGGCTCACCAGCCAAAGCAGGAATGGGACCGACAGGAGGACTCCTCTGAGTCTCCTTAAAAGGCTTCCCATGATTAGATTTAGCATCACTAATTGCAGAAGACACTCCCCTTTGGCTGATTACAAATGGAATCAGCTATGGATGCAACTGACGTGATCATGACCTAATCCTATGAAATGTCCTCATTGCAACAGACAGGCCAGCGCTTGCCCAATCAGATAAACAGGTACCACAACTTGGCCAAGTTGACACGTGTCCCTAACCATGATTGTCCCCCCCCCTTGTCAACTTGGCACCTATATATATATCACCTTAAACCATACTTAATTTCCAAATTAAAACAAATAAGCACACATTTTTTCTTTTACCTGACAATACTCAACTGTCCTGCATATAACTGGAAATGCATTACATCTCTCCAGAATAGGGTGCAAATCCTTGGGCAACATTCATTCTTAAACTTGATATCTTACAACTTAAATAATATAACATGAACAAAACAGCATTACAGTCCTCATTTCTGTAACTGATCACATGGTCGAAGTTCATATTTATCACTTCCTTCTTCCACAACCCATTCCATGTTCCCTTTACCCTCAGCAGGCACTTCAGCTGGCCATGGTTCTTTGCCTGGTGGGGTGACCCAAACCTTCATTCTTGAAGTTTCAGAGCCATTAGTAGTCCTGCCTGCATTGTGTTGTTACAGTTTTCCATTGATTTTAATCACAGGGCATGGTAGACGCCCTAGGAGATCTCCTATATTCCAAGAAAACTCTTCTTTACCTCCATTATGTAGTTGCAGTCCTACTTCCTTATGATAGTCAGGGTCAATTATCCCAGACAATAATGTAATCCCTTTCTTGGCTTGTTGATCCAGAGGCATAAGTAGCCCAAAGTAACCAGGTGGCAATCTTAACTTCCAGTTCAGTGGTATCACTGTTGATTCTCCTGGAGGAAGCACACACCATTTTGGAACTAAAACCTGTAGACCAGCAGAACTCAGGGTAGCAGGGACAGGAAGCAAAAGTTTTCCTAGTGGATCACTAGGGGTAATAGTGAGTGGTACTATGCCCATTTCCACCCCTTGGTTCCTGGACCCATGGATCCTGGCTATGGGAGAAACAGCACCATACAGCAGATGCTGATTCAGAGCATACACAGCTTCCTGGAGAATATTACACCAGCCTTTCAAGTTTTTGCCACCTAGTTGGCACCGTAATTGAGTTTTCAAAAGGCCACTCCACCGTTCTATCAATCCAGCTGCTGCTGGATGATGGGGAACATGGTAAGACCAGAGAATTCCATGAGCATGCGCCCATTCCTGCACTTCATTTGCTGTAAAGTGTGTTCCTTGATCCGAAGCAATGCTATGCGGAATACCATGATGATGGATAAGGCATTCTGTAAGCCCATGGATGGTAGTTTTGGCAGAAGCATTGCGTGCAGGGAAAGCAAACCCATATCCAGAGTATGTGTCTATTCCAGTTAGAACAAATTGCTGCCCCTTCCATGAAGGGAGTGGTCCAATGTAATCAACCTGCCACCATGTAGCTGGCTGGTCACCTCGGGGAATGGTGCCATATCGGGGGCTGAGTGTGGGTCTCTGCTGCTGGCAGATTGAGCTCTCAGCAGTGGCTGTAGCCAGGTCAGCCTTGGTGAGTGGAAGTCCATGTTGCTGAGCCCATGCATAACCTCCATCCCTACCACCATGACCACTTTGTTCTTGGACCCATTGGGCAATGACAGGAGTTGCTGGGGAAAGAGGCTGACTGGTATCCACAGAACGGGTCATCTTATCCACTTGATTATTAAAATCTTCCTCTGCTGAAGTCACCCTCTGGTGTGCATTCACATGGGACACAAATATCTTCATGTTTTTAGCCCACTCAGAAAGGTCTATCCACATACTTCTTCCCCAGACCTCTTTGTCACCAATTTTCCAATTATGGTCTTTCCAAGTTCCTGACCATTCAGCCAAACCATTAGCAACAGCCCAGGAGTCAGTGTACAAATGCACCTCTGGCCAGTTTTCCTTCCAAGCAAAATGAACAACCAGGGGCACTGCTCAAAGTTCTGCCCACTGGGAGGATTTCCCCTCACCACTGTCCTCCAAGGACAACCCAGAAAGGGGTTGTAATGTTGCAGCTGTCCACTTTTGGGTGGTACCTGCATATCGTGCTGAACCATCTGTAAACCAGGCCCGAGTTTTCTCTTCCTCAGTCAATTCACTGTAAGGAACTCCCCAAGAGACCATAGCTCTGGTCTGGGAAAGAGAAGGTAATGTGGCAGGAGTGGAGACCATGGGCATTTGTGCCACTTCTTCATGTAACTTACTTGTGCCTTCAGGACCTGCTCTGGCTCTATCTCATATATACCATTTCCATTTTACAATAGAGTGTTGCTGTGCATGCCCAACTTTATGGCTTGGTGGGTCAGACAACACCCAACTCATGATAGGCAACTCAGGTATCATGGTAACTTGGCGGCCCATGGTTAAGCATTAAGTCTCTACTAAGGCCCAGTAGCAGGCCAAAAGCTGTTTCTCAAAAGGAGAGTAGTTATCTGCAGCAGATGGTAAGGCTTTGCTCCAAAATCCTAAGGATCTGCATTGTGATTCTCCTATAGGGGCCTGCCAAAGGCTCCAGTCAGCATCTCTATTTGCCATTGACACTTCCAGCACCATTGGATCTGCTGTATCCAAGTGGCAGAGCAGCTTGTACAGCAGCCTGGACCTGTCACAGAGCCTCCTCTTGTTCAGGTCCCGACTCAAAATTAGCAGCTTTTTCTGGTCACTTGAAAAATGGGCTGGAGTAGCACACCCAAATGAGGAATATGTTGTTGCCAAAATCCAAAAAGACCAACTAGGAATTGTGCCTCTTTTTTGGTTGTGGGAGGGGCCAGATGCAGCAACTTATCCTTCACCTTAGAAGGGATATCTCAACATGCCCCACACCACTGGACACCTAGATATTTTACTGAGGTGGAAGGCCCCTGTATTTTTGTTGGATTTATCTCCCATCCTCTGACACACAAATGTCTTACCAGTAAATCTAGAGTAGTTGCTACTTCTTGCTCACTAGATCCAATCAACATGATATCATCAATATAATGGACCAGTGTGATGTCTTCTGGGAGGGAGAAACGATCAAGGTCTCTGCAAACAAGATTATGACATAGGGCTGGAGAGTTGATATACCCCTGAGGTAGGACAGTGAAAGTATATTGCTGACCTTGCCAGCTGAAAGCAAACTGTTTCTGGTGGTTCTTACTAATAGCTATTGAGCAAAAAGCATTTGCCAGATCAATAACTGCATACCAGGTACCAGGGATGTATTGATTTGCTCAAGCAATGATACTACATCTGGAACAGCAGCTGCAATTGTAGTTACCACCTGGTTGAGTTTACAATAATCCACTGTCATTCTCCAAGACCCATCTGTTTTCTGCACAGGCCAAATAGGAGAGTTGAATGGGGATGTGGTGGGAATCACCACCCCTGCATCTTTCAAGTCCTTAAGAGTGGCAGTAATCTCTGCAATCCCTCCAGGAATAAGGTATTGCTTCTGATTTACTATTTTGCTTGGTAGGGGCAGTTCTAGTGGCTTCCACTTGGCCTTTCCCACCATAATAGCCCTCACTGCATGAGTTAGAGAACGAACGTGGGGATTCTGCCAGTTGCTCAGTATGTCTATGCCAATTATACATTCCGGAACTGGGGAAATAACTACAGGATGGGTCCGGGGGCCCACTGGACCCACTGTGAGACGGACCTGAGCTAAAACTCCATTGATCACCTGGCCTCCATATGCCCCCACTCTGACTGGTGGTCCAGAGTGACGTTTTGGGTCCCCTGGAATTAATGTTACTTCTGAACCAGTGTCTAATAATCCCCAAAATATCTGATCATTTCCTTTTCCCCAATGCACAGTTACCCAGGTAAAAGGCTGTCGGTTTCCTTGGGGAAGACTTAGAGGAAGATTAACAGTATAAATTTGTGACAGTGTAACAGGTTTCTCCCCCATAGGGACCTGGCCTCCCCTTCATTCAAGGAGCTCAGGGTCTGTAAACTGGTTCAAATATGGAAACTGATTAAGGGGCCGTGACTCTGTGTTTTTGTAATTCAGGTTAGACTTCTGTTCCCTTGACCTAGAACTCTTTTGTTTATACAGCTCCAACAAGAATTTAGTAGACTGCCCTTCTATTGTATTTCTAGGCACCCCATGATTTACTAGCCAATGCCACAAATCTCTGCGTGTCATATAATTTTGATGCCTTCTTTGAGTTTGTTGTCTATTATAATAGCCATGTCTACCCTGTCTTTAGTGATTGAGTGCTGCCACCTGGCTTCTGCCAACTCAGGATCCTGTCATCCCCATTGTGTTTAAGGATTCCAGCTCAGTGACAGCAGTTCCTACAGTAATATCTGACCTACAGTGAAGTGCAACCACAGAGCTCTTGAGGGAAGATGTTGCTAGTCTCACAAATTTATTTCTCACTGTTCTGGTAAAAGGTGCATTCTCTGGACATTCCTGGGCTGTAAGAGCAGGCTTTGCATGATAAATCCACTCTAACATCCCAATCTCTCTAAGCCTCTGGATCCCCAAATCTACATTATACCAGGGCAGTTCTGACATTTCAACCTCAGGTAATGTTGGCCACCTTTTGATCCATGTTTCAACCAACCACCCAAACAAGCTGTTAACACCTTTTCTAACTGCTTGAGCTATAACATTGAATGCAGAATCTCTGCTTAGTGGGCCCATATCAATAAATTCAGCCTGATCCAGCCTTATATTCCTCCCAGCATTATCCTACACTCTTAAAATCCATTGCCACACATATTCCCCTGATTTATGTCTATATAAACTGGAAAACTTACACAGTTCTTTTGGAGTATAAAGTACCTCCTCATGTGTGATACTTTGTACTTCACCTTTAGGGGTCTGTTGGGACTTTAGTCTAGTTATAGGTCTAGAAGAAATGAGGGTTTGTGGGAGTGGGTCATGAAAAGAATTAGAAATATCTTCCAAGCCATTTGCTTCAGGGCCTTCATTTGCAGTTTCATCTGGTGAAACAGGATTAATCACTCTAGGGCTAATCCCTTCAGGAGGAGGCTAGGTGGCCAATTCCTCAAGGCAGGCTGGAGGTGGGGTGGCTATGTCCTCAGGGCAGACTATTACAGGGTTATCTAGAGAAGACTCAGCATGGCCTAGGGTTTCAACCTTGCCCCCAACATCATTATCAATCCCTTTGTCACCATCCCATTTTTCAGGGTCCCACTCCTTTCCAATCAATGCCCTCACTTTAACGGCAGACACCATGCAAGACTGAGATTTCAGTTTATGTTGTAAAGTTGCTACTCTAACAATAAGATTCTGAATCTGATTTTCAGAGATCTCAAGTCTACAGCTACAGAAAATAAGATTTTCCTTCAGGATACTCATAGAAACGTCTACATCTTTCAGACACTGCTTAAGGTTCTCGGTTGAAGCCTTAAGCCCATCCCTTTCACCCCTTAATGTAGACAGTGTATCTAACAACAACCAACCAACATTTCTATAACTCTTATTTCTACAAAACTCTGTAAAGATGTCAAAAACATTATCCCCCAGAGTCTGGCTTCGTACAAGTGAAGCATTAGGAAGATCGAATGATGATATTTTGACTATCTCCTTTGCCAACTCACTCCATGGATTGGGAGTGTCATTCTGATTATGGGAATCAGAGTCCTTAGTGTCTCTGAGTCCAGTCAGAGTAGAAAACCATTCATAAAAACCCATTTTTAAGATTCTGTTTCTTAAGAACCACTCCTGGTACCAAGATGTATTAGTTAGGATTCTCTAGAGAAACAGAATCAACAGGGAACACTCAGAAATACAAAATTTATAAAAGTGCCTCACATGATCACAGGAGTGCAGAGTCCAAAATCCACAAGGCAGAGTCCAAAATCCACAGGGCAGGCTGCGAAGCCAACGACTCTGATGGATGGCCTGGATGAACTCCACAGGAGAGGCTCACCAGCCAAAGCAGGAATGGGACCGACAGGAGGACTCCTCTGAGTCCTCCTTAAAAGGCTTCCCATGATTAGATTTAGCATCACTAATTGCAGAAGACACTCCCCTTTGGCTGATTACAAATGGAATCAGATGTGGATGCAGCTGATGTGATCATGACCTAATCTTATGAAATGTCCTCATTGCAACAGACAGGCCAGCGCTTGCCCAATCAAGTAAGCAGGTACCACAACTTGGCCAGTTGACACGTGTCCCTAACCATGATACCATCATTTATCTGCAATTCAACAATATTGAACCCTATTGAAGTACTATGCTGGAGGTAATATTGAATAAATTCTGAAGTTAGACTTCTAGAATTCAAACTTTGGGCAGCTTATTTAACTTCTCTGTACTTTAGTTTTACCATCACTAAAATGGAGATAATAATGGGACCTGCAACATACATACCACAATATAATACTGCATTATTTTGGTCTAACCAGATGTTTTTGTTGCTGCAAACTGAGAGATGATTTATTTAATCCATTTGTTGAAACCCTGCTCTATGTGAGGTACTATGCTAGACACTGGGGATATAGTCAAGAATAAAATAAATATGAACTATACTCTTGGGCCACTCAGAATAGTGGTCTCAAACATATTTTTAAATTTCACACCTCTATGAATAAATATATTTTTGAACATGTACCCAGTAAATGAATATTTAATTACTTAAAACTGGCATAAATTAAAATTGAGACGAGGTGAATAACTAGAAATAAAGATTGTAATATATTCTCTTTCCCTTAGAGTATATTCAACCCCTTTGGAATCCATTGCTTAAAATAGCAAGGGAGAGACAGACAATCAGAGAAACAAACATGAATAAGTAAGAGAAACAAGGAAAGATTGTTCCATGGCAGGAATGCCGTTTGATCTAGAAGGCTGAAGAAGACTTCCTTTAAGAAGCAGTGTTTGAACTGAGATCTTAAAGGAGGCTTTTGGGGTTCCCTAGGCAAAAGGACTGAGAGTACAGTGTTCCAGGAATAGTGTTCATATGCAAAAACACAGTGTGGTCAAGAAATTGAAAGAAAACCATTGTGACTGAAGAGGCAGTGCAGTATAAAACAGATTTGGAAATATAGAAGGATCAGATGAAACAAATGTAAATGATTTAGATCTTAAGCCTAAGAGTCATGGAATGCTCTTGAGAAGTTTAAAAAGAAGTAACATCATCAGATAATCACCCTTCTACTTCTATTTCAGTGGTATTTATCTTTCTGAATTTTTATTGCTAAAAACAGATCTAAAATAGTACAGATTAACAAAGAATTTTTTAAGTTTTTTGTAGCAAATTCTTGCATAACACAATAAAAGAAACTTATAATAATCATGCTAAGATTTTACAACAATAATAGCTAGTGAATTCTGAAAAGGAAAGTAAGACAAGGGCAGATTAAAATTGAAAATGTTTCTCTTATTTTCAAACAGCCTAGAATACAAAATTTATGAAGCAAATAAGTACCACTCTTCATTATAATATCTAGCACTTTGTGAGCATCCTACTCTAGTTCTTTTAACTTTATAGTCAAAAAGAATCCAGAGTATAATTTCAGTAATGATAATAGCAATGATAGTGATGATAACAGCAGTGATAATAATGATAACAAAAATAGCAGCTCACATCATGGTGGGGATCTGAACACATCACATGTGTAATCTAATTAAATCATCACAGTGACTCTGTGAAATAGTACTGTTAATATCCCATGTTTATAGATAAGGAGCTAGTAAGTGGTATAGCCAGTCTGACTGGAAGCCAGACTCTTTTCTGCTGTGCTGTGATTTCTCTCTTGAGAAATTCCATAAGGTAGTGATTAATAGTATAAAATAAGAACCAGAATCACTGGTTCATGGGAAAGAGTTAATTGCTTGCCTCTTTCCAGTTAACAAAGGAAAAAAAAATTCAAGGCTTAAAAATCCTTTCTAGGCTCTAGCAAGAAGTTAATAAATAAAATGGAAAGAAATTAATATTAAATAGCATCCTTTTCAGGCTGCACAGTTAATTTAATATTCTGTGATACATAAGATATATATCTGCTATCTGACATCAGTTATACATAAAATACATTTGCTATGTGTACAATCTGAGAATGTTAGAAAACCTATAAAATATTGTTTCTTATTCCTGGAAACTGCACCAATCAAATAACTGTTAATTTAGGCAGTGGTTAAAAAGCAAATGAGTAGATGAGAGAAACAAGCAATAGATATTCAAAACTAGAAATTCAAAGCTTATGTCACAGAAGAAGAATACAAAACTTAAGCATGGTCTTAAAGGATGGCTCCATTTCTTCTAAGCTAAGGAGATAATGAGGGGACTTACAGCCCCTCAGGAAATGACTACATGAGCAAAAGCACCAAGGCTGAAATATGAAGGGATGGCCTGAAAACATGAGTAGACTTATCTAATTAGAGAAAAACAAATTCTGAAATTTAGTAGGATTTGAAGTTGGGAAAATGTGGTTATAGCTAGAATATGATGGGCCTTGATTGCTTAACTAAGGAGTTTCAAATTTATTCCCAGATATCAGAGAAGGATATAGCAGGGATATAGCATTGCAATAATCAGGACCTGAGATAGTAATAAGTAGAGTTGAAAGTGGTCTTCTTGAAATAGAGCTGAAGGAATGTAATTTAGATATATTTCAAAGAAAGAAGAGCTTCATGTCTAATTAGTCATGAGAATGTTTATACTACCAAAAGTAAATGAGGAAGAAAAGAAAAAAAAATTAAATGAGGTTTTATTCTTTATTTTTGATAACTTGGAGGTGGAGATTTTTTTATTCCCTTGTTTTCACCTAAACAACCACCAAAATTATAAAATGAGATAATCTAGCAATGTATTAAGTTCAGAACCATTTTGTGATACTTTGTTTAAACTATAATGAAAACCTGCAGAATATAAATGAGGCCACATCAGACCCAGTTCAGCATATGATACTTGATCAGTAGCTGGCATTAAAGAAGTTCTCTTTGTATAGCTGTTAAATTATTGCCACTATTAGCAGGCATTAGAATAAAGTGTGCACTGTAATGTTCAACCAGTAAAATAAAATGTGTTTCATAGCAGAAAGGCAACTTTTGAATACCTATAGTTCCATGAAAAAATGAGGTTTTTAATATGGTAAGTTTAAAACCTGCTTTCTCATGTTATTGTCTTCCACTGCTGTATGTTGAAAGAATTCTTAGAAGCATATTCTGAACACTTTATAATATGGAACTTTAAAAATGTTCCAGATTATATTTTAAAATCATATCTTGTGCCATATCCGCCGAATATTTGAAAATATTGTGACTGAATTTAAAACCATCTTTAATTTAAAGTGGGAAAACAAAATGATTCAATTTTATTTTACAGTGATCAGCATGTTGGTAAAATGTATTCCAAGTCCTCTTCCTTTCTGAATTATGTCAGAAAGCCTCCAAAGAAGCTTGAATTAGATGAGTCCAAGGTCAGTATAAGAATACCCATGATTTTTAAAAATACAGAATGTCTCTGTGGTAATGAATTGAAATAGAATAAAATAATTTGCCCTAACCATTTCTCCCATTTGTGTCATCTGTCTAAGCTATATTGAATCTAAACCTCCATTACCTTAAATTTCAGTTTTCCTTTCCTGTCAATGTAGATAATTTGCTGTCATACATCTCCAAAGGGATTCCCATTTAAAGCTTATTCAGGTGAAAACGTGCAAATTCTCAAATCAAAATTGTTATAAAGTAAGATAACAGTACGAAAGGGAATTAGAAGTAAAGCAAACAAGAAGGGTTTTAATTTTGAAATGTATTTATTTAAAGCTTGTAGAACTAGGTGACAAAACTAATATGTTTTTCATAAATCTCTTTATTTAGTCACTAAAATGAAGATCCTTGTCATATATAAACAAATTAGCATAGAAATGGTTATTCTAGTTATTTTATTTTTTTTATGTTTTTAATAAATCAGACCAGTCTTCCTCCCAATTAGTTTTAACTGAGGTTTTATTATGTGTCTTAATTTCCCATCTTGCATTTAATATCAAAAACAAAGACCTAAGCATTAGTTTCATGAATAAAAAACTGAAATCTTACTTAAACTAGAAGTTGATCATCCTTTGGAAGAAAACTAACAGTAAAATCCAGGAGGAATGTTATTTTCCCCCTCTCAGTTTGTCTTCACAGATTAGTCTTTAATAATAACCATAATAAGTGTTTCTAAATTTATTTATCAGTATATAACTAATAAGAATATCAATGATGGCTAATACTAATTAGGCACTAACTACATGATAAATATCATAATAAAGCATCACAACATTATCTCATTTACTCTTCACAAAAACACTTATGGGGTGGTTCAGTGGCAGAATGCTTACCTTCCGTGTGGGAAACCTGGGTTCATTTCCCAGACCATGCACCCAAAAAAATAAAAACAAACTTATGGTAGGTACTATCACTATTCCCAATTTAATGATCGAGAGAGGAATTCAGAAAAGATAGTCATTTTCCCAGAGTCAAAAAGTTAGCAAGTAGTACAACTGTAATTGAACATAAATTCAACTAACATTAGAACCTTAATTCTTCACTGCCACTCTACTGAGAAGTGAAATTTAAACAAAAGAAAAAAGACTAATGTAGAAAAGTATCATCATGTGAAAGGAAAGTCTTAAATAAAATCATTACCTTTATTAGTTGTAAAGGCAATTGTGTTCCACTTATTTTCTGATATACTTTTTAAACTCATTGACAGCAAATATGTAGATGTCAGGCCATGGTGGTTCAGTAGGCAGTTCTCCATAATGACTAATGAAACTGCAGGTTTGATTTCCGATGCCTGCCCATGCAAAAAAATATATGTATATATATATATAAAGAATATGTAGGAAAAAGGAATAGGGAACCCAAGCTAGAAAAGATGGGAAAAGGAGAATGAAGAAGAATGTAAGGTGCATAAAAGGATGAACTGGTAAAAGGAAGAAAATAAGTTGAAGTATATGCTTTTGGTTTTACTTTTAAGCAAGAAGCATTTAGGCAGTAGTAACTTTTATGCAGAAGGGTTGGTATTAGAAAAAGCTTTTAAAATCAAAGTTATGTTTCAGGACCAATACAAATAAATGTCCTATTATTTTACTTTTGCTCCTATATCATGAAGTATCAGTACTAAAATGAAACTTTTTGTCAAAAATACAATGAAAAGAGATTTGTGTAGTTTTATTTTTTAAATAAATTTAACCTACCAAAATTTATCTACTAAAAAGTATAAAACCATTCTAAGTAAAATATTAAATATAGACTTCCGGAGAAGATGGCGGCTTAGTAAGACGCGCAGATCTTAGTTTCTCCTCCAGGACAGCTACTAGGGGAGTAGAAACAATACAGAACAGCTCCCAAAGCCACGATAGAGATAAAAAAGACAATGTACCCCATCCTGGAATGGCTGGCTGGCTGAGAGAACCCGCTCTGGTGAGATCGCTGAGGGGCGCGGGCTTCACCGGGCGGGGCGGCAAGCGGCCGGAGTCACTCCCTTCCCCCTTCCCGGGCCGGCTAGGAGAATTGGACAGGCGGTCCCCTCAAACCACAGCGGCTGGCGCCCACACCACGCGCAGCCCCCCGGACTGAGAGAATTGGATCAGAAATCCCCAGGCTGTGAAGAACGGTAAGGGGGGAGGCCCCTTCCAAACCCGTGACTCCCCGGGAACGTGCACTCTCCCGGGCGGGCCACTGTGGCTGGCGCCCTCCCATCACACTTGGCACCGCGGGCCGACTAGGAAATTCGGACGGGCGCTTTCCCGGGCTGCGGCGGCCAGTGACCCTCCCCGCGTTCGGACCCCGGGCCGGCTGGCACTCTTCCAAGCCGCTTCAGCTAGGGAACCTCCCGATGGCAAGAGTTTTCCAAAGTTAAAGGACCCACAGCACCTTTTACTGGTGGGACCCGCAGAAAAACATGTGCCACGAGTGCCACCTACTGGGAAGGATAAGAAAAACAGAACCCAGAGATTTCACAGAAAAATCTTCCAAACTTTTGGATCCAAAACCCAGGGAAATCTGTCTAAATGTGCAGACGCCAGCAGAAGATAATGGATCACGGTCAAAAAGTTGAAAATATGGCCCAGTCAAAGGAACAAACCAACAGTTCAAATGAAATACAGGAGCTGAGACAACTAATGCTGAATATACGAACAGAAATGGAAAACCTCTTCAAAAACGAAATCGATAAATTGAGGGAGGATCTGAAGAAGACATGGGCTTAATATAAAGAAGAAATAGAAAAACTGAAAAAACAAATCACAGAACTTATGGAAGTGAAGGACAAAGTAGAAAAGATGGAAAAAACAATGGATACCTACAATGATAGATTCAAAGAGACAGAAGATAGAATTAGTGATTTGGAGGATGGAACATCTGAATTCCAAAAACAAACAGAAACTATCAGGAAAAGAATGGAAAAATTTGAACAGGGTATCAGGGAACTCAAGGACAATATGAAGCACACAAATATACGTGTTGTGGGTGTCCCAGAAGGAGAAGAGAAGGGAAAAGGAGGAGAAAAACTAATGGAAGAAATTATCACTGAAAATTTCCCAACTCTTATGAAAGACCTAAAATTACAGATCCAAGAAGTGCAGCACACCTCAAAGAGATTAGACACAAATAGGCGTTCTCCAAGACACTTACTGTTAGAATGTCAGAGGTCAAAGAGAAAGAGAGGATCTTGAAAGCAGCAAGAGAAAAACAATCCATCACATACAAGGGAAACCCAATTAGACTATGTGTAGATTTCTCAGCAGAAACCATGGAGGCTAGAAGACAGTGGGATCATATATTTAAACTACTAAAAGAGAAAAACTGCCAACCAAGACTCCTATATCCAGCAAAATTGTCCTTCAAAAATGAGGGAGAAATTAAAACATTCTCAGACAAAAAGTCACTGAGAGAATTTGTGACCAAGAAACCAGCTCTGCAAGAAATACTAAAGGGAGCACTAGAGTCAGAAATGAAAAGACAGAAGAGAGCGGTATGGAGAAGAGTGTACAAAGAAGGACAGTCAGATATGATATATATAATGCAAAAGGCAAAATGTTAGAGGAAAATATTATCCAAACAGTAATAACACTTAATGTTAATGGACTGGATTCCCCAATCAAAAGACGTAGATTGGCAGAATGGATTAAAAAACAGCATCCTTGTATATGCTGTCTACAGGAAACACATCTTACACCCAAAGATAAACATAGGTTGAAAGTGAAAGGTTGGGAAAAGATATTTCATGCAAATAACAACCAGAAAATAGCAGGAGTGGCTATACTAATATCCAAAAAGTTAGACTTCAAATGTAAAACAGTTAAAAGAGACAAAGAAGGACACTATATACTAATAAAAGGAACAATTAAACAAGAAGACATAACAATCATAAATATTTACGCACCGAACCAGAATGCCCCAAAATGCATGAGGAATACACTGCAAACACTGAAAAGGGAAATAGACACAAACACCATAATAGTTGGAGACTTCAATTCCCCACTCTCATCAATGGACAGAACATCTAGACAGAGGATCAACAAAGAAATAGAGAATCTGAATATTACTATAAATGAGCTAGACTTAACAGACATTTATAGGACATTACATTCCACAACAGCAGGATACACCTCTTTCTCAAGTGCTCATGGATCGTTCACAAAGATAGACCATATGCTGGGTCACAAAGCAAGTGATAACAAACTTAAAGAGATTGAAATCATACACAACACTTTCTCGGATCATAAAGGAATGAAGTTGGAAATCAATAATAGGCGGAGTGCCAGAAAATTCACAAATACGTGGAGGCTCAACAACACATTCTTAAACAACGAGTGGGTCAAAGAAGAAATTGCAAGAGAAATTAGTAAATACCTCGAGGCGAATGAAAATGAAAACACAACATATCAAAACTTATGGGATGCAGCAAAGGCAGTGCTAAGAGGGAAATTTATTGCCCTAAATGCCTATATCAGAAAAGAAGAAAAGGCAAAAATGCAGAAATTAACTGTTCACTTGGAAGAACTGGAGAAAGAACAGCAAACTAATCCCAAAGCAAGCAAAAGGAAAGAAATAACAAAGATCAGAGCAGAAAAAAATGAAATTGAAAACATGAAAACAATAGAGAAAATCAATAAGACCAGAAGTTAGTTCTATGAGAAAATCAATAAGATTGATGGGCCCTTATCAAGATTGACAAAAAGAAGAAGAGAGAGATGCAAATAAATAATATCAGAAATGGAAGAGGAGACATAACTACTGACCTCACAGAAATAAAGGAGGTAATAACAGGATACTATGAACAACTTTACGCTAATAAATACAACAATTTAGATGAAATGGACGGGTTCCTGGAAAGACATGAACAACCAACTTTGACTCAAGAAGAAATAGATAACCTCAACAAACCAATCACAAGTAAAGAAATTCAATTAGTCATTCAAAAGCTTCCTAAAAAGAAAAGTCCAGGACCAGATGGCTTCACATGTGAATTCTACCAAACATTCCAGAAAGAATTAGTACCAACTCTCCTCAAACTCTTCAAAAAAATCGAAGTGGAGGGAAAACTACCTAATTTCATTCTATGAAGCCAACATCACCCTCATACCAAAACCAGGCAAAGATATTACAAAAAAAGAAAACTACAGACCAATCTCTCTAATGAATATAGATGCAAAAAGCCTCAATAAAATTCTAGCAAATCGTATCCAACAACACATTAAAAGAATTATACATCATGACCAAGTAGGATTCATCCCAGGTATGCAAGGATGGTTCTACATAAGAAAATCAATTAATGTAATACACCATATCAACAAATCAAAGCAGAAAAATCACATGAAAATCTCAATTGATGCAGAGAAGGCACTTGACAAGATTCAACATCCTTTCCTGTTGAAAACACTTCAAAAGATAGGAATACAAGGGAACTTCCTTAAAATGATAGAGGGAATATATGAAAAACCCACAGCTAATATCATCCTCAATGGGGAAAAATTGAAAACTTTCCCCCTAAGATCAGGAACAAGACAAGGATGTCCACTATCACCACTATTATTCAACATTGTGTTGGAGGTTCTAGCCAGAGCAATTAGACAAGAAAAAGAAATACAAGGCATCAAAATTGGAAAGGAAGAAGTAAAACTATCACTGTTTGCAGACGATATGATACTATACGTCGAAAACCCAGAAAAATCCACAACAAAACTGCTACAGCTAATAAATGAGTACAGCAAAGTAGCAGGTTACAAGATCAACATTCAAGCGGAGGGGGAAATCAAGAAACGAATCCCATTTACGATTGCAACTAAAAGAATAAAATACCTAGGAATAAATTTAACTAAAGAGACAAAAAACCTATATAAAGAAAACTACAAAAAACTGTTAAAAGAAATCACAGAAGACCTAAATAGATGGAAGGGCATACCGTGTTCATGGATTGGAAGACTAAATATAGTTAAGATGTCAATCCTACCTAAATTGATTTACAGATTCAATGCAATACCAATCAAAATCCCAACAACTTATTTTTCAGAAATAGAAAAACCAATAAGCAAATTTATCTGGAAGGGCAGGGTGCCCCGAATTGCTAAAAACATCTTGAGGAAAAAAAACTAAGCTGGAGGTCTCGCGCTGCCTGACTTTAAGGCATATTATGAAGCCACAGTGGTCAAAACAGCATGGTATTGGCATAAAGATAGATATATCGACCAATGGAATCGAATAGAGTGCTCAGATATAGACCCTCTCATCTATGGACATTTGATCTTTGATAAGGCAGTCAAGCCAACTCACCTGGGACAGAGCAGTCTCTTCAATAAATGGTGCCTAGAGAACTGGATATCCATATGCAAAAGAATGAAAGAAGACCCATCTCTCACACCCTATACAAAAGTTAACTCAAAATGGATCAAAGATCTAAACATTAGGTCTAAGACCATAAAACAGTTAGAGGAAAATGTTGGGAGATATCTTATGGATCTTACAACTGGAGGCGGTTTTATGGACCTTAAACCTAAAGCAAGAGCACTGAAGAAGGAAATAAATAAATGGGAGCTCCTCAAAATTAAACACTTTTGTGCATCAAAGAACTTCATCAAGAAAGTAGAAAGACAGCCTACACAATGGGAGACAATATTTGGAAATGACATATCAGATAAAGGTCTAGTATCCAGAATTCATAAAGAGATTGTTCAACTCAACAACAAAAAGACAGCCAACCCAATTACAAAATGGGAAAAAGACTTGAACAGACACCTATCAGAAGAGGAAATACAAATGGCCAAAAGGCACATGAAGAGATGCTCAATGTCCCTGGCCATTAGAGAAATGCAAATCAAAACCACAATGAGATATCATCTCACACCCACCAGAATGGCCATTATCAACAAAACAGAAAATGACAAGTGCTGGAGAGGATGTGGAGAAAGAGGCACACTTATCCACTGTTGGTGGGAATGTCAAATGGTGCAACCACTGTGGAAGGCAGTTTGGCGGTTCCTCAAAAAAGCTGAATATAGAATTGCCATATGACCCAGCAGTACCATTGCTGGGAATCTACTCAAAGGACTTAAGGGCAAAAACTCAAATGGACATTTGCACACCAATGTTTATAGCAGCATTATTTACAATTGCAAAGAGATGGAAACAGCCAAAATGTCCATCAACAGATGAGTGGCTAAACAAACTGTGGTATATACATATGATGGAATACTATGCAGCTTTAAGACAGGATAAACTTATGAAGCATGTAATAACATGGATGGACCTAGAGAACATTATGCTGGGTGAGTCTAGCCAAAAACTAAAGGACAAATACTGTATGGTCCCACTGATGTGAATGGACATTCAAGAATAAATGTGGAGGGCGGGCCGCGGTGGCTCAGCGGGCAAAGTGCTTGCCTGCTATGCCGGAGGACCTCGGTTCGATTCCCGGCCCCAGCCCATGTAACAAAAACAAAGAAACAAAATACAATAAAACAAGAAAATGTTTAAAAGATGTTTCCCTTTCTTCCTTCCTTCCTTCCTTCTATCCTTCCTTCCTTCTCTCTGTCTTTCCTTTAAAAAAAAAAAAAAAAAAAAAAAAAAAAAAAGAATAAATGTGGAATATGTCCTTGATAATAGAGTCCAGCAGGAGGTAGAAACAGGGTAAGATAATGGGCAATTGGAGCTGAAGGGATACAGACTGTGCAACAGGACTAGATACAAAAACTCAAAAATAGACAGCACAATAATACCTAATTGTAAAGTAATCATGTTAAAACACTGAATGAAGCTGCATCTGAGCTATAGGTTTTTGTTTTGTTTTGTTTTGTTTTTACTATTATTACTTTTATTTTTTTCTCTATATTAACATTCTGTATCTTTTTCTGTTGTGTTGCTAGTTCTTCTAAACCGATGCAAATGTACTAAGAAACGATGATCATGCATCTATGTGATGATGTTAAGAATTACTGATTGCATATGATGAATGGTATGATTTCTAAATGTTGGCTTAATTTCTTTTTTTCCGTTAATTAAAAAAAAAAAGAGAAGGGGTAATTGGAGCTGAAGGGATACAAACTGTGCAACAGGACTGGATATAAACACTCAGAAATGGACAGCACAATACTACCTAATTGTAATGCAATTATGTTAAAACATTGAATGAAGCTGCATGTGAGGTATAGGTTTTTTTTTCTCTCTATTATCGTTTTAATTCTTATTCTGTCATCTTTTTATTTCTTTTTCTAAATCGATGCAAATGTACTAAGCAATGATGAATATGCAACCATGTGATATTAAGAATTACTGATTGTACATATAGAATGGAATGATTTCTAAATGTTTTGTTAATTTTTTTTAATTAATAAAAAAATATATTAAATATAATAAATACTTAGAAGATCTTTGAGTAAATTCATAATCATTTTGCACCAAACTTTTATATATAATTGGACTTGTGATGAATGCATTGATTTGTTTCTGCTATTTAAAGCACATCTGTTCATATTCAAAAAACTATACACAAGTGAACTTCCTAGAAAATATCCTAACATGTTCTGAAAATGGTCTTAGTCCCAAGAAATCACTTTTAAATGTGGAACTAAACAAAGAAACTTCCCAGACAAATCATCATTCTAAAGGAGATTACAGCTGCATGTATTAGGTATGTTAGTGGGTCATCCACAACTTGAAAGATTAATCTAAGGGAATATATCCTATAGTCAGTTGTGAAAGACTTTCCTCAATGCTACACACTGAAAAAGAACACAATACTCTAGAATTCTAGTTTTATTCTTTCTTCAACCAAAAAAAAAATCTGATGAGGAAGAAAACAACTAAAATTAAATTTTATTACAACTATTTTCTTATTCAAAAAAGTTTTATTACTTTCTGCTTTTCCCTAAAGTAACCTCATAGCAGTAAATTAACTTACAGCAGTGTTTCTCAAATTTGGCAGTGTTGACATTTGAATAATTTTTTTTTGCATTGTAATATGTTTAACACCATCATTGGCTTCTGTCCACTAGATGTCAGTAATAGCCCCCAGTCATAACAATTTTCAAAACGTCTCCATTGCCAAATATCATGGGGAGGAAGGCAATAATTGCCCCCACTGGTTGAGAACCACTGACTTTGAGAGTTTGGCATCTTAGTGGTTATATTTGCAATCATCTAACACTCCCATTATAAAACCCCATATTTTTTGAAAAAAATGCTGTTTTACATGATATACCAAGAAACATGGGAAGCTGAAAGAGGGAGTGGTGATTACAGTATTCTGTAGTTTCTTATATTTTTAAGATTTTTTTAATTCAAAATGGTCTTCTTGATCTTTCATCTTGTACAGCTCTAACCCCATAAGGGTGATATTGTTTCAACCCTGCATAAAATATAGGTCTGTTTATTCTACAATGTAATTAAACCTGATTCCATACCACTGAAAGCAGAACATATTAACTACCATGTATCACCAAGTATACTGTTTCTAATAGGTGGATTTCTTAGAATGAACTTTTAACAATAAAAGTCTCATATAGTTCGATTACTTTTTTGTAAAACATTAAAATAAAACTTTAAAATGTGTAATACAAAAAAAGCTAAGTAATGAGTTTTGCCTGGACCTAAAAAGCTTTTTTTTAAAAAGATCAGGTGTCCTCAGGTTTTAACCACAATCCCCATCTTGTCATCTCACCAAATTTTAGAAAATCTCCAAAATCCTCTTTAAGAATTCAGGATTTCCTCATGATCCACAGCATATTATTTTCCTTTGTCAATTGATATTAATTTTCTGCTTTTTTGTCTTTTTCCCCCATGCATATACTAAATTCACATAGGCACACACACACACACACACACACACACACACACATCCATAGGATTTTAATATCTGTTTCTTTCTAGACAAAGAATGGATTGAAGTGTTTCCTCTCATAAGAAAAGGAAAATAAAAAGAGCTTATATTCTAGAAGGGAGTACACATATACAAATAATTAAATGAAGAAGGTAATTTCAGATATTGAGAAGTAACATGAAGACAAAGCAAATGGTGATTTATATACAAGGAAGGTGGCTGAGGTGATGATGTTACTTTAGGGAAAAGCAGAAAATAATAAAACTTTTTGGAATAAGAAAATAGTTATAATAAAATTGATTTTAGTTGTTTTCTTTCTCATCAGGTTTTTTTTTTTGGTTGAAGGAAGAGCAAAACTAGAATTCTAGGATATTGTGTTCTTTTTCAGTGTGTTGCATTGAGGAAAGTTTTATTCCCACCAAATATTTAAACTTAACAGTTAAGAGTGAGCAATGAATGTATCCTTAAACTTGGCTGCTTGTCATAATCGCCTGAAGAGTTTAAAAAGAAAACTGCTGGTCTGTCCCATCAAGGTGGTAGAGAAGCTTCAGGGCCCTGTACTGCTACAGAAGCTTTGAGCAACCATTAAGAACTGGCAGAAACATATTTTTCAAAGCTCCAGAAATCAGCAAAAGAACTGCAGTAACAGGACAAGTGCTGAGTCAACAAAATCACTACCTAAAAGTCATAGGATCTTATGTTACCCTCACCAGCCCATCTGGCTCAGGCCACAGACAGCTTACACCTGGTTCCAATTCCAGATGGAACAGAGTAGCCCTCATTTCCAGATGGAACAGAGTAGTACCAGGAGGAAGGATGTCAAGCTCAGTCTGTATGGTAGTGGCTGACTCACTGTCCAAGAATTTACCCTGCATTTAGTAGGTGGTACAGAAAGTTCTCCTACAGAAGGCTGTGGAAAAACAGTCAAGTGGCTGCCTAGAGGGAAGGGTTTTGAGTTGTAAGACACAGTATAGTGTCCTGGACAAAGAGGAAACTATTTCCTAGTGAAACACACAAATTCCTAGGCCCAGAAATGCATGTCCAAGACAAGATGCATGCCCAAACAAGACACATACATGTAAAAGACCAAGGAAACACTTTCACTTTGGTCTGGAGCTATTCTCTAAACTCTTTGTATGGCAAACCTCTGTGGGAGATCACTCACACACATCGATCTGCAAAGACTGGTGTGATAATTAAGTTCATGTGTCACATTGGCTAGGTGTCCAGTATTCTGGTCAAACAAGCACTGACCTGATTGTTACTGTGAGGAAAATTCATGAGTTTAAGTCATCTATAAGTTGATTGTATCTATGGCTAATTGCATCTATTATCAACTAAGGAGATATAGAGGAGATTGCATCTAACAATGAGAAGTCTGATGCTATTAATTGAAGTCTTGATAATCTCAGCAGTCAGAAGGAAGACTTTTCATCTCTACTTTAGTCAGCCAGCTTCTCCTGCAGAATTTATCAAAAACCTTCATTGGAATAGCTATCGACATCTAGGAATTTAGTTTATGGGAATACAGCAATAAATCCAAGCATGCAGCATTGTTTGTGACAAAACTAGATCAATGAAAATGCCTGTCATTAAGGGAAACTGATTAAATAAGCAATATATTGATTATACATGATTTTATACAGCTACTGAAAAGGGTGAAGGAAATTTGCATGCACTGACATACACGGATGCAAGACACATTAAATGAAAAATTTGAAAATCAAGTTGCAGAACAGTTTGTATAGGACAATGCCAGGAAATTTCCCCTAGGGAGAGGGGCAAAAAGTGAATAGAGTTGGAGAGCAGAATTTATTTTTACTAGTTTAATGCGATTCTGTACAATTTGAGATTTCTACCCATAAATGTGAATTACTCTTTTTTGGGTGGTCATTCTTATCATTATCATTCATTTATCATTATTAATTAATGTTCTTTCCCTTTTTCATCTTTCAATAAACCTTTTATTTTAGAATAGTTTACAGAAAAAGAGAGCAGAGAGTACCCCATACCCAGTTTCCCTTACTACTATATCTTATATAAGTATGGCACCTTTGTTACAATTAATGAACCAATATGATGCATTATTATTAACTAAAAATAATATAATATATACTAAATATAAAATAATATAATAAAGCTTATGCTTTACACAGGTTTCTTTAGTTTTTAACCCAATGTCCTCTTTCTGTTTCAGGATCCAATTGTTACATTTAGTCACCTTATCTCCTTAAGCTTCTCTTGACTGTGAATTACTTTTTAAAATTTTTCTCACATTTTATTTTGAAATAATAATAGATTCACCAGAAGTTGCAAAAACAGTATTAAGTGGTATGAGGCACCATTCCCCAGCTTCCCCTGTGTTTTCATCTCAGATCACTGCTATGTACCATTGGAACCAGGAAATGGATTTTGGCCCTATAGAATGAAATAGACACCAGGCCTTATTCAGTTTTTACCTGCACTAGGGTTTTCGTGTGTTTTTTGCATGTGTTAATCCACTTTTTAAAACATTCTTCAATGTGAAATATAACATATATGCAAAAAAGTGATAAATTTCAAAGTACATTTTAACAAGTAGCTATAGAATGAATGTCAAAGTATAGTATGGGTTATATTTTCATAATTTCAGGCTTTTCCTTCAAGCTGCTCTAATACACTGGAGACTAAAAAGAAATATCAATATAATAAAAAAACAGACCTTCATTGGAGTTCTCAACTTGGCCTGTCCTATGGATTTCAGACTTCCGCATCCTCACAGTTGAGGAAGCCAATTCCTTTAATAAATCTTAATATCTGCTTTTGTGGAGAACAACCCCAACTACTGCAATAGGAAAGTTGTTTTCTTTTGCTCCATCTTCTTTGTTTCTTTTTTAGGTTCTGGCATTCAAGGAAAGCTCTGTCATAACATTAGCTTAAGGAATTCAGGCTTAAAGAATAGATGCTTCAGAGTCTAAATTCCAGAAGTAATATATTAAAATATCAAAATGTCCAGGTTAAAAGATTACAGAACATACAAAGAGGCAGAAAACAATGGTGTAGGCAGAGAAGAATAAACATTAGAAACTATCAATGAGGAGGATCAGACTTGGGACATTCCAGACAAAGACTTTAAAATAAATGGTTCTAAATATGCACAAAGAGCTAAAGGAAAACATGGACAAGGAACTAAAGAAAATAAAGAAAATGATAGAAGAACACAAGGAGAACATCAATAAAGAGATGGAAATTATGAGAAGGGACAGATGTGACTGAAGATCACAGTAACAGAAATTTAAAATTTCTTAGAGGAGTTTAATAGCAGATTGGAGCTGGCAGAAAAAAGAATCAGTGAACTGAAAAATAGGGCAATTGAAACCATGTCTGAGGGGCAAAAACAAAGAAGAATGAAAGAAAGTGAACAGAGTCTAAGAAACCTGTGGGACACCATTGGGAAGACCAATATGTGAATTGTGGGAATCACAGAAGGAGAAGAAAGAGAGAAAGAAGCAGAGAGAATATTCAAGAAATAATGGCTGAAAACTTACCAAATTTAACGAAAGACCTGAAAATGCATATCCATGATGCTCAGTGAACCCCAAACAGGATAAACCAAGATAGACCCACACTGTACCCTGTTATAATCAAACTAATGAATGCCAAAGATAGACTTCTGAAAGCCACAAGAGGGAAGCAATTTGTCACATTCAAAGGATCCTCAATAAGATTAAATTCTGATTTACATCAGAAACAAAGAAAGTAGTTGCTTAAAGCGCTAAAAGCAAAAAATTCCCAACCAAGAATTCTATAACCAGCAAAACTGTCTTTTAAGAATGAGGGAGAAATTAAGATGTATCCAGATAAACAAAAGCTGAAGGACTCATCACCATTAGACTGACCCTGCAATAAATGGTTTAAAGGGAGTTCTGCAGTTTGAAAGGAATAACAATAGACAATAAATTGAAGCCACATGAAGAAATAAAGATCTCCAGTAAAGAAAATGCATGAGTAAATATAAATTCTAGTACTATTGTATTTTTGGTTTGTAACTGTTTTACTACTTATAAGATTTGAGGTACTCATAATATATAAACATGTAATTTGTTATAAGAGCTACATAATGATTAGAGGTTGGAGGGATATAAGAACATAGTGTGTGTATACTATTGAAGTTAAGTTAGTAACAAAGCAAATGAGAATGTTATAGATTTAGGATGTTAAATTTAAGTGCAATAGGAAGTTAATGCAAAATGAGTATAGGGTTTCTGTTTGGGGTGAAGGAAGAGTTCTAGTAATGTATGGTGGGGAAGGACTGCAACATACTGAATGTGATTAATCCCATTGAATTGTAAGCCTGTGAGAGGGTTGGATGGGAATAGTTATGTTGTATATGTTTCCATGATTTAAAAAGAGAAACTAAAGAGATAATATCAGTTAAATGCAATACATGATACTTGATGGGACCTAAGAATGGAGGAGAAAAAGCTCAGAAGGGCATTATTGGTACATAAGAAAAAATGGAAAATAGACTATTTTACATCAGTGTTAAATTTATTGAATTTGATAATTGTACTTAACATGATAACATAAATGAATATTCTTTCTTTGTAAGAAATGTACAGGGATGTATTGTGTTGAGGAGTGTGGTGTATGCAGTCTGATCTAAAATGTTCAGAAGATGGATAGATGGGTGGTTGGGCCATAAAATAAGTCTCAATAACTTTAAAAAGTTTGAAATTATACAAACCACTTTCTCTGAATATAATGGAATGAAGATGGTAATGAATAACAAGCAGAGAACTGGAATATTCACAAATACCTGAAGGTTAAACAACACACTTACTTAAACAATCAGTGGGTCAAAGAAGAAACTGCAAAAGAAATCAGTAAATATCTCATGACATATGTAAATGAGAATATATTTCAGAAATTATAAGATGCAGCAAAAGGCAGTGCTGAAGGAAATTTATAGCACTTAACACTAACATTAAAAAGAAAGAAGAACTAAAATCAAAGATGTAACAACACCCCTGGTGGAATGAAAAAAAAAGAACATCAAACTAATCCCAAAGCAAGTGGAAAGAAATAAATAAAAAAGATTAGAACAGAAATAAATGAAATTAAGAACAAAAAAAATAGAGAATCAACAAAACAAAAAGTTGACAAACACTTAGCTAGACTGGCCAAGAAAAAAAAGAGAGAAATATAAATAAAATCAGAAATGGGGGTGTATTACTATTCACCCCACAAAAATTAAGATCATAAAAGCATATTATAAACAACTTTATGCTGATAAATTGGACAACTTAGATGAAATGGACAAATTCCTAGAAACACAAAAAACCTTCACTAAGTCTACAAGAAACAGATTACCTCACCTGACCAATTACAAGTAAGAGATTGAATCAATCATCAAAAAACTAACAACAAAGAAAGCCCAGAGCAAGATGGTTTCACAGGTGAATTCTACCAGTCATTCCAAGAGGAATTAATACCAGTACTGCTCAAACTTCAAAAAAATTGAAGTGAAGGAAACACATTAGCTAACTCATTCACTGATGCCAATATCATTCTAACACCAAAAACAGATAGAGATACCACAAGAAAAGAAATTATACACCAATATTTTAATGAATGCAGATGCAAAAATCCTCAACAAAATACTTGCAGATTGAATCCAATAGCACATTAAAAGAAATAATACACCACGATCTAGTGGGTTTTATTACAGGTACACAAGGGTGGTTCAACATAAGAAAACCAATGTAATATGCCACATTAACAAATTGAAGGGGAAAAACTACATCATCATCTTGAGTGACACTGAAAAGGCATTTGACAAAATATAATGTCCTTTTTTTTTTGCACATGTAGGCACTGGGTACATCCTTCCTTGACTAAAAAAATCTTTGAAAGATAGTTATAGAGGAAAATTTCCTCACCTTGATAAAGGACATGTTTGATAAACCCACAGCTAACATTGTACTCAATGGGGAAAGACCAAAAGCCTTCCATTTAAAATCTAGAACAAGACAAGGATGTCCTCTGTCACCACTGTTATTCAGCATTGTGCTAGAATTTCTAACTAGAGCAGTTAGGCAACAAAAAGAGAGTAAAGATATCAAAATCAGAAAGGAATAAGTTTCAGTATTTGCAGCTGACATGATCTTACATATAAAAAGTCCTGGAAAACCTACCACAAAGTAATTAGAGCTAATAAATGAGTACAGCAAGATCAATATGCAAAAATCAGTAGTGTTTCTATATGTTAGTAATGAGAAAGCTGAGGAGGAAACAAGAAAAAAATTGCATATTCAATAGCAACTAAAAGAATCAGATATTTAGGAATAGAAATCAAAGAAGACCTCCATAAATGGAAGGGCACTCCATTTCATGGGTTGGAAAAATAAATATTCTTAAGATGTCAGTTCTATCCAAATTGATTTACAGATTCAATCCAATCCCAATCAAAATTTCAGTGGCCTACTTTGCAGAAATGGAAAAGTCAATTATCAAATTTACATGGAAGGGTACAGGGCCCTGCATTGCCCAAAATATCTCAAAAAAGAAGAATGAAGTGGGAGGACTCACACTTCCTGATTTTAATGCATATTACAAAGCTACAGTGGCATAAAGATAGATATATTGACCAATGGGGTCAAATTAAGAGTTCAGAAACCCTCACATCTCTGGTCAATTTACTTTTAAAAAGGCTGCCAAACTCACTCAAATGGGACAGAATAATCTCTTCAACAAATGCCCCTGGGAGAACTGGATATTCATACTCAAAAGAATGAAAGCAAACTCCTATCTCACACCATATACAAAAATTTACTCAAAATGGATCAAAAACCTAAATATAAGAGTCAGGTAGGAAATCCATTGGTAGAAAATCTAGGGAAGATCTTGAAGATCTTGTGATAGGTGATGGTTTCTTAGACTTTACACCCAAAACACAAACAATCAAAAAATATATAGATAAATGGGACTTCCTCAAAATGAAATACTTTTGTGCTTCACAGGACTGTCAAGAAAGTGAAAAGGCAGCCTACTCAATGGGAGAAAATATTTGGAAACCATATATTTGATAAAGGTTTAGTATCCAGAATATATAAAGAAATCCTACAACTCAATTATAAAAACTTCAACAATCCAAAAGAGTTGAATAGACATTTTTCCAAAGAGGAAATACAAATGGCTAAAAAGCACCTGAAAAGATACTCCCAGATGCCATTCAGTATGCACTTTCAACTTGTAAGTTTCTATTTATTTTCTTGCTTAAATATGATCTGGACCAGGCAGTGCCTCTGTTCTGATA
Source organism: Tamandua tetradactyla (assembly GCF_023851605.1). Lineage (NCBI taxonomy): Eukaryota > Metazoa > Chordata > Mammalia > Pilosa > Myrmecophagidae > Tamandua > Tamandua tetradactyla. Next base: position 293,841 of record NW_027518243.1, read on the forward strand.
TCTTCCTTTTTCTCAGGTAAGTTGGCCTGCCTAGGCTTTCACTGGCTTTAATATGTAATAACTTTATCTATAACATGAAATCATGAGTATAAGTATCTTCAAATTGATGTTAAGATTAAATGGCATAGGGGGTGCAAGGGTTGTTCAGTGGTAGAATTCTGGCCTGCCATGTGGGAGACCCAGGTGTGATTTCCAGTCCATGTACTCCCCCCCCAAAAAAAAACCAACCAAACAAAAATTCAACAAATGGTGTGGCAATAATGGGATACTCATGTGAAAAAAAGAATGAAATGTGATCCTGCCACACAGCATACAAAAAAAAAATTAAACTGTGCTTTTAAAATTTTCATCTAAGCTCTGTGATCTAATCTGATGAGAATAGTAATGAGCATTTGATTTAAAAAGTTGATTAAAGCATAGAATCATACATTAAACATTGAATTTTCACTTAAAAACATACATACACTTCTATTCATCAAATTTTTTTGACATACACTTCTATTCATCAAACAGGGCCAGGCCACTGTTTTTGCACACCTGTTTGCACACCATTTCACTATTTGGAGTCCTAACTTGGTATTAGTGCATCTAGCATACCCACAATGCACAGTCCACAGTTTCCAACTTTTGTTCACTTAAAGTTTATCAACAGACTTCCATTTTTTTAACTAGGAGAAAAAAGATGGTCTAACTTTTGCCTCTCCAAAGTCACACAAAAGCAACAATTAGAATGAGAAACAGAAGCACAGACTCTCTCTTTGATAAAATCAGAGAACATTTCAAATACTAACCATGTGTATTATGAAGTATAATGAAGGTTAAAGTGGGATGCTAGAAGATGCCAAGAGAAAATTTCCAGTGTTACAACTCTCAGACAAAATCGACAGAACACATTTCTCTAAAGTAACATATCCTGAAGAGCAAAATCAAAATCAACCATCCCTGGTCTGGAACAAATGCAACTGATGTCCAGGATTGTGCTTCCCAGTTTGTCACAAAGAAACAGAAAATATTAAAGAACACAAAGACTCACATTGAAAAACCATGTTTGTAGGAAGCAGTATGCTGGTGAGGCAGGATGGAGAAAAGATTGAGTTGTGAGTTGTGCTACAGCTACTGATCTCTGATATCAGGAGAGAAGTAAAACCTAAAGGCTGTAATTCACACATGAACACACAGTTTGAGAGAGGAGAATTTTTGCAGGCTTGAAGTGCAGACCTGGAACCTGCTTAATACATTCAACTGCAAAAATTTGGTCCAGGGGCATTCATTCAACTCAAAGTTGAGCAATTTTTTTAAAAAAGGGAAAAGGTAATCTGCATAATTCAGTACTAAAGGGGAGGAAAAAAGAAAGAATTGAACATATTCCAAAAAAAATTAACCACAAAAATTGTAGCTCCACGATAATAAAAATTGTCACCAAATGTATTACTATGAATTTTTAAATTTTTTTTAAGTTTAAAAACAGAAAAAGTAAAACTATGTACAGAATGCTACCATGTGACCACACGTAATTTGACAGCAATTTCTTCTGGCTACTTTTTTTTACCATGCCTTTGACAAAGGCATTCAATTTATAAAAACAACTTTTCCTTTTGCTTTCATATTTCATTGATTATATAATATTTATTTATATCATTACAATAATTTAACTGACATAAGTTTAGAAACAAGCACAATTTACTCAATAAGCATAAAGCTCAACTTACAGGAGCAGAAATACATAAGGAAATCACTTGCTAACCACAATGGTCCAGCATGCAATGGACAACATATGTTTTAGGAAAAAAGCACAAAGTGCTTTTTGGTAAATTTGTTAAATGTGTGGTAAAGGACATTACCTTAAAAAATGATCATATGTCATTATTGTGTTATATTCCCTTTAAATTATTCTGTAGGATATATAGTTTTAGATTTTAATCTTATTCAGTAGTTATCCTACTATTTGCCCCAAGAATAGTAACAAGTGAAAGTAAATGTTTTATCACTATGTATTGGAATACGATTAATAGGATGTTGCTAGCTATGTTATTTATATTTTGAAAAACCTTTATCATTGCAGAAGATTTAAGTGAAAGAATTCAGTTATTTGACTTGCTTCATGAATATCCTTAGAACTTTTCAGACACCTCAGATTATTTTAAATTGTTTTAATGTTTATTTTACTTTAAGAATATTAAGAAAATATGCTTATTTTTAACTATTGAATTTATTATTGTGGTTTTTTTGTCCTGAAGATGCCAGAAAAAATTATAATGGACTACTCTGAGAAGTACAAGCCTAGAATGAATGAGCTGGAAGATTTTAATATGGTGAATCTCAGAATTAAACATATTAAATTGGATATTTTGCTAGACTTGAATATGACTCTATTAAAGTGCATTATTGGGCCAATCAATCTATGTTGTTATTCCCTTAATATAAAAACCTGTTTGGATCATTTCTTATTTTAGAACAATATTAGGTGTCACTAATGTAATAAAGAGCACACATAGTAAATTTCTCTTAAAGTGTATTATAAGTGCCCTGCAAGAAGTTTCAGACTTCTGTGAACACAGTGGTCTCGATGCAGTTATTTCACAAGCACTTCTTTTAATGAATTTCATTCCTAATGCCCATTTAAAAGCTTTCTGTCACATAGATGTAATCACTTGTTAGATTAAACTTCAAAGTAATTTAGAGGACATTCTTATTTTAAAAAAAAAACATTTGGATCTCTACAGTATTCATTTTCTGAAAATGTACACTGATTACTGGAGATTTTAGACCTATATAAAGTTTTCTAGATACATTTTTTTTAAATATGAGTGTTAAGGAAATAATCTATTTTTTTAAGTGGCTGCTATCCCATCTTACTCTTTCTTTTAGTTGAAAGTTGTATAGCTCCTTGTATAGAGGCATTGATTCTTCTGGATCGACTTTGCTACCTGAAAGAACAGGTAAATGATTTTATTCTTGAAATGTATAACAGATATTTTTATTAACTCCAGAAATATTGATTCATTTATCTCAAATTTTCTTTCACATAAAAGTAGTAAGATAATTTTTCCTATTATATTTTCAAACTCTAAGTATTCACTCCATCTCTTTTTAGGTATATAAACATATGTATAGCAGATGTTTTCAGCAAAGCTACTAAAATAGGTTTTCAGCAAAGCTGCTAAAATAGTTTATTCTTTTACTTGCATGATAATTACTCCTCAGCAGACAGCAAATACAAAATCCCATATGTGATGAGACAGTGTATAGTTAAAATTAATAAATATTTGATATAAAAGATATATATATACTTCATTTGTAGGACTTTGCCTTAGAATTCACTTTCAGATCTTTAGACATGTGCACACTGCAGTATAGAAACTTCTTTCTGATCAATGAAGATTACTTCTATTTTTTCACAATAAACAGCTGTTTTATCTTTGTTTAAATGACAAAAATATTGTCTTTTTGTTATCTTTAGGGAAAATATTTTTCACAATTTTCTCCTCTGAGCTGTGGTCAAGATGAAGTTTTGTGACCTTTTAAAATTAAACCCATTAGTGGGTACAGCCTTAAGTATCTGCAATAAATCCTTCAATTTATCAATTTTATTTTATTTTGTGGGGAACTTTATTTTCTTCTTTTCAGCAGGCTACTTGCAACAAATGGATTATAATAAATGTTTGTTGCCATTATAATTGGTATTTTCATGAAGAAAGGAAATTTTTAAATATTTTAATAATTGTTTATTTTCCCAAGCTGCCACCTTACTCAACATTATTGAAGAGCTTTGATTCCCTAGTTGGTAGGTGACAGAATCAGGCCAGTTTTACCAAAGGGATACTTGTTTTCCCTTTCAAATCAGATTATTGACCTAAGTACAATTAACAGGAAATGGTATGTAAGAAAATTAATAGATTGGTAATGAAGTGATAATAATATTTAAATGTTAATTTTAGTATTTAAATTAATGTTTATTATTATAAATGTAATATATATTATAATAGAAAAGTTCCAAAGTGAAGAAAAAATGTAAAAGAAGAAAATTAAAAGTAACCACAATCCTACCTTTCAGTATTAACTACTCAATTTTTTGTGTACATTTAGTGCTTCTTTCTAATATATAAAAGCAAATTTACATCCAAGTTATTTGTTGTGTGGGATATATTTTAGAATTTTCCTATATCATTAAATATGCTGCAGAAAATAAATAATGTCCATCATATAATTATTTAACTGATATCCAATTGTTGGCCACTTTTAATTTGCACAAAGGAATGAATAACCTCACTGTAGTTCACTATATACATCTTTATTTCCTCAGCATGAATTCCTGAAGGTGAAACTGCTAAATAAAGGATATACAACAGCTTTGAGATATATTTCCATAATGGTTATAATAATTTATATATTGTCTAGCAGTATTTGAGAATGCCCATTCCACCATCTGTCTTTCCTTTAATAATTTCTGAAAGAAACCCTTCCCCATGTCATTTGATGAAGGAAAATATCAGATAGAAAGATCTAAGAAATGTGTAAATAACTTTTAGCTTTTTCATTTTTGCAGTAAAAGTTCATTTTATTCCAGAAAGAATAGTTTTACATAGTTTGTTATTTCTGTAGTTTACAGGCATACCTCACTTTATTGCAGTTCACTTTATTGCCCTTCAGAAATATTCCATTTTTTTTTTACGTATTGAAAGTTTGTGGCAACCCTGTAACAAGCAAGTCTTTCTGCACCATTTTTCCACCATTAGCCTGTGCTCACTTCATGTATCTGGGTCACGTTTTGTTAATTCTCATAATATTTCAAACTTTTTCATTATTATATCAGTTATGGTGGTTTGTGATCTTTGATGTTATTATTGTAATTGTTTTGGGGTGCCACAAACCATGCCCATATAAGACAGCAAATTTGATCAGTAAAAGTTGTTTGTGTTCTGACTGCTCTACCAATCAGCTCTTCTCCTGTCTCTCTCTCTCTCTCTCTCTCTCCCTGGGCCTCCCTATTCCCTAAAATGCAGCAGTATTGAAATTAGGCCAATTAATAACCCTACAATAGCCTCCAAGTGTTTATGTGAAAGGAAAGTTACACATATCTCACTTTAAATCAAAAGCTAGAAATGATGAAGCTTAGTGAGGAAGGCATATCAGAAGTCCAGATAGGATGAAAGCTAGGCCTCTTGTGCCAGTTAAGGAAGTTGTGAATGCGAGGGAAAAAGTTCTTGAAGGAAATTAAAAGCGCTGCTCCAGTGAACACACCAATGAAAAGAAAGCAAAACATCTCCATTGTTAATATGGAGAAAGTTTTGGTGGTCTGAATAGAAGATCAAACCAGCCATAACATTCCCTTAAGCCAAAACGTAATCCAGAGAAATGTCCTAACTCACTTCAATTGCATGAAGGCTCAGAGAGGTGAGAAAATTGCAAAAGAAAAGTCTAAAGCCAGCAGAAGTTGATTCATAAAGTTTAAGGAAAGAAACTGGCCCCAAAACATAAAACTACAAGGTGAAGCAGCAAGTTATCCAAAAGATTAAGCTAAGATAATTGATGAATGTAGCTACACTACACAACAGACTTTCACTATAGGTGCAACAGCCTTATATTGGAAGAAGATGCCATCTAGAACTTTCATACCTAGGAAGGAGATGTCAGTGCCTTGCTTCAAAGTTTTAAAGGAAAGGCTGACTCTCTTTTTAGAGGTGAATGCCATTGGTGATTTTAAGTTGAAGCCATTGCTCATTTACCATTCTGAAAATCTGAGGGCCCTTAAGAATTATGCTAAAACTACTCTGGCTGTGTTCTTTGTATGGAACAATGACGCCTGCATGATAGTACAGCTGTTTATAGCATGGCTTACTGGATATTGGAAGCCCACTGCTGAGACCTATTGATCAGAAAAAAAGAATCCTTTCAAAATATTACTGCTCATTGACAATGAACCTGTTCACCTAAGAGCTCTGATGAAGATATATGAGATGAATATTGTTTTCATGCCTGCTAACATAACACCCATTCTGCAGCTTGTGGATCGAGGAGTAATTTCAACTGTAAGTCTTATTGAAGAAATACATTTTTTAAGGCTATAGCTGCCATAGTGATTCCACTGATGGGTCTGGGCAAAGTAAGTTGAGTAACTTCTGGAAAGGATTCACCATTCTAGATGCCGTTAAGAACACTC